>NC_133620.1:33191069-33374932 GCF_048593235.1 Sminthopsis crassicaudata | reverse complement strand
AGGAAAAAACAAGCCAATAAATAAAATCTTAGTACAGCTTAACTGGTAAGGGCTTGATGATAGTAATATTTGCTTTATGGTCAGTGTGGGAAAATGGAAGAGTCAGGATTTTTGGAGTTCAAGTCCTGCCCTTGACATGTAGTAGATAAGTGAACATGGGCAACAGCTAAAAATCTCAATGGCCCAGATAGCACCCAAAGACTGAAAATTATACAAGAGTTGTCAATCTAAAGAAATTCCTTAATGACTAT
Organism: Sminthopsis crassicaudata; assembly: GCF_048593235.1. Lineage (NCBI taxonomy): Eukaryota > Metazoa > Chordata > Mammalia > Dasyuromorphia > Dasyuridae > Sminthopsis > Sminthopsis crassicaudata. The sequence goes on along the minus strand of NC_133620.1, from coordinate 33,374,681 downwards.
TAAAAGGCTATGAATGTATTTGCAGTGTGAATTATTAGGTATACTTAAGCTAGGGTCTAGAAAACCAGGGTTCAAATATTGTCTCAGATACTTTGTAGCTGCACAAGTCTCAATCTCAGTTTTCTCAATAGTAAAGTGGGAAAAAACAGTTACTAGAGCAATTGTATCTACCAAAAGATACAATAAGCATAAAGTATTTTTCAACCTTTAAAGTACAAGGTAGGATTCTTTTTGTACAGCAAAGTAACAGTTTGGACATGTATACATATATTGTATTTAATTTATACTTTAACATATATAACATGTATTGGTCAACCTGCCATCTGGGGGAGGGGGGGGGGAGGGAAGGAGAGAAAAATTGGAACAAAAGGGTTGTCAAAGGTCAATGCTGTAAAATTAATCATGCATATATCTTGTAAATAAAAAGCTATAATAAAAAAGTACAAAGTAGAAGTCAGTCATTACTATTATTGTTATTATTGTTATCATTACAATTCCACAAACCTTAATCAAGAACCCTGTATGTATAACCCATTGTGTGAGGTGTCAGAGATACAAAGATGAAATAAGACACAATTTTTGTTTTAAGAAGCTTCTTATCTGGAATATGAATGCTATGGAATATTAGTGTTCTATAAGAAATGATCAGCAGGAAGATTTCAGAAAGGCCTGGGGAGACTCACACGAGGTGATGCTGAGCAGAGTATGTAGAACCAGGAGATCGTTGCATACAGCCAACAATAAGATTATACAATGATCAGTTCTAATGGATGTGGCTCTTTTTAACAATGAAATCATTGAAGCCAGTTCCAATGATCTTGTGATGAAGAGAGCCATCTACACCCAGAGAGAGGATTGTGGGAATTGAGTGTGGATCATAACATAATACTTTCACTCTTTTTGTTATTGTTTGCTTGCATTTTGTTTTCTTTCTCATTTTTTTCCTTTTGCACTGATTTTTTTCTTGTGCAGCATGATCTTTGAAAATATATATATAGAAGAATTGCACATGTTTAACATATATTGGATTATTTGCCATCTAGGGAAGGGTGAGGGAAAGGGAGGGAAAAATTTTGGAACATAAGATTTTGCAAGGGTGAATGTTGAAAATTATCCATACATATGTTTTGAAAATAAAAAAGCTTTAATTAAAAAAGAAGCTTCTTATCTAATTGTCAATAAACATTTAATAAGTCCTTATAATGTACATTGTATTCTGCTACAATGCATGAAAAAAAATATAGCCACACAGTCTAATGAAGGAAGCCCACACTCTAATGAGGGAAGTTCATTATCCAATAATGAGTAGAAGGGAGAGGCTTGTGCAAAAAATTATGAGAAATTCAAAGAGAAGTGATCAGAAAGATCCAGGTGTGAAAATTCCTAATTACAGTTCTTTTTACTTTCATAAATTGGACAAATGAAGCAAACACTAATCAGTACAATTAAAATTACAAGATCTCCATGTTGGGAGTTGAGGAAACAACTAACAATCAAGTTTGGTTGGAATATAACATACAGAAGGGTATTTCAATGTGCAGATATATCCCCATTGATGAACTTAATTCTATATACAACCTGGTATATACAGCTTCTGGTAATCAATAATATGGGTGATATATTTTTTTAAACCACTTTGTTTTTCTGATGTGGATAGTTGAATGAATTCTTCCACATTGCAGTGGATTATTTTTTTGGAAAAGATGGATGTTTTCAGACCTCAGTGCAATTAATGAAATGTCACATGAGAATAAAAACATTTAAAGAACCCCACCAATGTGAAATATTTTTTGTTTCTTTGCTTGGACTTTACAAAGGACACATCATATGCTAGTTGAATTCAGTTTTCAAGGACGTGGGGATATATTCTGTGAAGATTTCAGAGCATTTGAGTATACTTAGAACTATGAATTAAATAATATCTTATGTGTGTGTGTTGCATGGGATAAAGCCTAAAATAAATGTGCTTGCTCCCATGCTTCTTAGCATGATGTTTACAGCAATGTTGTAAGATGCCTTCAATGAGGATGAACACAGGACAAGGTCAGATACCACACTAATGGCAAATTATTTAACTTGGAAAAGCTATAAGTCAAGACTAAAGTAGAGGAAGAGTTGGTGATGTTTTTGTTCCCAGATGATTGTTCACTCAATGTGGCCTCTTAAGCTGACATGCAACAAAGAAAAGTCTGGTTCTCTGCTGCTTGTGCTAATTTTGGCCTAAGAATTAATAACAACAACAAAAAAAAACCCCCACAGATGCTCCACCAGCCAGCATCACATCATCCATATGTGGAACTATTGAGTACAGCAAATCAAGAAGTTTAGAATACTGTGGATCAGTTTATTTCCCTTGGTAGAATACTTTTCAAGGATGTCCATTGATAATGAGATTGACACATACATTGCCAGAATTAGCTCGTAAATATAAATAAATAACTAAAGTAAATAGGAAAATATGGGAGAGGAGAGGTATTAGACTGACTACCAAACTGAAGGTCTGCAGAGCTATTATACTGACCTAATTGTTAAGTGTCTGTGAAACCTGGATACTATACCAGCATTATGTCAGGAAACTGAATCATTTCCATTTGAATTACCTAGAAAGATTCTGAAGATCACCTAGAAAGAAAAGGTACCAGACATTGAGGTCATTTTCAAGCTAAACTGATGGGCTGGCCATGCGTTTGAATACCAAATATATACTTGCCTAAAAGACTAGTTTATGCAGAACTCATACAAGGAAGACATTTCCATGCTGGTCAGAAGAAGCAATATAAGTCCATTCTCAAGATCTCTCTGAAGAACCTTGGGATTGATTGCATGACCTGGGATACCCTGCCATAGGACCACCTAGCATGGCAGCCCCTTATCAGAAAAGTTCTGTGCTCCAGGAGTAAAACTGATCTGCAGTAACTCAAAATAATCATGAGGTGCACAAATTTAGAGAGTTCATGCCAAATGTTTATACAGACTATGTGTACCTGATCTGTGATGGAGCCTTCTGATCTTATATTAGTCTAATTAGCCACAGTAAGACACACTGTAACTTGACATAGTGATATCACTTTGATCCTCTTCAAGAACAAAGGACAACCAACCAGTACCCAAAACAGATAACTCATTTAGAAGCATAAATTAGACTTGATAAAATATAATTTAATAGAGATAAAAGTAAAGATTAATACTAGGATTTCAAGTACAGGATTGAAAAGTGGGTTAACCACTTGTTAACCAAAGCAAGTCATGTAAAAGGACCTTGGAGTATTTTCAGAGGAGACAAACTCGTGGTCAGTAGTCTTAAGCCACCTCAAATTTTCAAATGAATTCCAAACTAGATTAAAATGTAGTTAGGAAATAAGTATTCAACAAAATGAATAAAAATAAAATATAACATAGATAATGTTACTTTGAGGTTTTCTCAAGTCAGTGTGTAGCCCACAGGCATCTTCTATACTTGATTTTGAAACTATTGGTCTTGATGGATGCCTGTTCAGTAAGTAAGCTCTGAAAAAAATCTAAGGCAATAGACGTATCAATAGTAGTGAAATTATCAAAATTGATTCTATATCGGTTTTTAACAGATTTTGTTTTATTACTGCTTTGTCTCTAAACTTAGTTTAGAAATTCATTTGTCCAGAAAGGATTTAAGTTGAGAAATTCAGTTTCTTTCTCATCAGTATCTTTCTACTCTTGCCTCAAGGAAATCTATTATCCTTGAAGGATATGGGTGGACATCAAGAATGTCTGGTTGTGGCTCTTTTCAACAATTATGCAATAATTCAGGCTAATACCAATAGACTTGTGATGGGGAAAGCCATCTGTACCCAGAGAGAGGACTACAGGGACTGAGTGTGGATCACAACATAGAATTTTCATTTTTGTTGTTGTTTGCTTGTTTTTTGTTTTTTTCTCATTTTTTCCCTTTTTGAGCTGATTTTTCTTGTGCAACATGATAACTGTGAAACTATGTATAGAAGAATAGCACATGTTTAACATAAATTGAATTACTTGCTGTCTAAGGGAAGGGGTGGGGAAAAGGGAAGGAGAAAAAAATGGAACACAAGATTCTGCAAAGGTGAATGTTGAAAACTCTCCATATATATTTTGAAAAAAAAAAAAGCTTTTTTTTTTTTTTTTTTTTTTTTCAAAAAATATCTAGTCCACTATTTCTGACCTTTCAGGTGGACTGAAACAGTGAATCATTTTTAGGGCTAGGAGAAGAGAAGGTTTTGTTAAATACCTCCCAATTTCCAATCAATCAGATTGTTCCCCATGTCTCAGCTCTATAACCAATCATATTGATTTCACCATTCATGATAGCAAGCTCTTGTAATAGTCATGACTTGTTCTATGCCTGTTTTCTTCTTTGTTCTGTAAGCTCCAAAAGAGAATTGTCTTCTCCATTTGGGATCTTAGTTTTCCTGAGAAAGCTAATATACTATTTATTAGTATATTCACATGCCTTAATAATAAATTCACTATGTTCAGAACTTTGTGCCTCAGTTTACCTTTTATAAGAGAGTCCAAAATGAAAGAGATGATAGCAACTCTGTATTCCTCCTTGGTCATATAACAATTAGAATATGGCATTTGCTTCTTGGGGATATATTTTGGAAAAGACATTGACAAGTGAGAATACATTCTGAGGAAGGTGAACCAGAAAGCTGAGTAGACACTAAACCATGTCAAATAATGATAATGATAGACAGAAAGATCCAATGATATTTAATATGCACAAGAAAAGAATTGGGAACATGATTAAAAAACTGGGATGAGTCATGGAAAAGAATTAGAACTTGCTTGGATCCAGAGATAAATTTATAAGGCAGATTTGTGTTAACACAAAGAAAAGATTTCTATTAATTAGAACTGTCCCAGAGTGGAATGGACTAGATTATAAAGGAGTAACTTTTATGTCAGTGCAGAATCTTCAAAGCAGAATCAAGATGATTATTTACTGGGAATGATGTTCTCTGGTCCAAAATTTTGATTGGGGCAGGGGATTATTAGTGAGGAAACTTCTACCAATGCAATGAGTCATTGATCTGCAAAGTGGAACTTTAGAATGTTATTTGGGGACATTGAGGGATGACATGAGTTGCTCAAGTCAACCAGTATCATCAGAGACCAGATTTGGACCTGGCTATTCCTGATCCCAAAACCAACTTGATTTTTTGTGACATACCAATTTTCCTATGTATTGACTTTGGGTTAAACTACAGCTTCTTAAACTATTGGTTGCAACCCCATATGGAGTTTCATAACTGAAAGTGGAGGTCCACAAAATTAAAATTTATTATCAGTAAATGTTTGATTTGTATTCCTCTTTTATATGCCTTTCTAAAGTATAGAGCCATAAATAAATTCAGAGGATTATGGGTCTAAAACTTGATGGGATCTCAGAGATCATCTAAACAAAATGTCCTCATTTTACAAATGAATAAACTGAGACCCAGGGAGATTAAGTAGTTTGTCCAGTAACATATAACCAGCAGGTATTAAATATTTACTGAGAATCCATGTCTTCTTATTCCCAAGACAATACCTTTCCCCCCACTAAACTTTGTTGCTTCCCTATGAAGCTAAACTTTATTTACTCCTTGTACTGAAAAGAGTTGAGTTCATAGAACTTGCATTCCAATCCTTGCTTGGCCATGTATTAAATGGGCATCTTTCCCCAAATTATTTTTGTCCTTTGTAAGATGGGACTACAAGCCCTTTCCTGCCTGTTCTGCCTGCTTATTTTGGAGATCAAAAAGATGATACATTAAGAGTACCTTCATAAGGCTCTTCAACCTAAGTTACTAGACATACACAAGTGTGGGTACCCTGCCTTTATTACATGTATTCTCAAAGGTGCTATTGTATGGACCTCACCCAGAAGGTCAGCAAGAGAAACCAAACTGTGATTAACTGAGGTTTGGGATAGACAGCCGTGAATATTTGGCTGGTATTTTCTGGTGGCATTTGCCTCATCAGGTCAACCCACACCTGCTATAAATCCCTGTACCGCAGCCAATTACTAATTTTGTGGACATTTAAATTTGCTGTCCACTCCCAGAGAATAATTACCGCTATTTAATTGTATTCATAATTTAGCACACACCTGAAAAATACACTGTGAAATATCAGAGGGTTTCCCTTTTAATCCTGGCATTCCATTTACAAACTGTCACATTTAGAATGCGTCTTTAATCTTCTAGGGTCGGCTGGAATTTTATATTACAGTCTGCTTTGTGCTTTAAATATTAAAGATCCCGCAATACTTCAAAAGGTGATAATGCCTGATGCTCGGATGGAGCTTAAATCTCGGCAGTTAAATATATTGAGGGATGTTCAGTGGCCCCAGCTTAATTAAACATGCATGGGTATTTTCAGATGCAATCTTTTTCTGCTTGTTAGGTTTTTTGACAAACCTCCAAACAGGTCCAGGTGGAACAAAGCATGTAAACAAGCTTGTGAAAGCAAGCTTAAAACACTCAAATTAGCACCTCCTTATAATTAATATGCAAACCCTGGGATCTCTGTTATTGATAATGCCATTGGATATTACTTGCAGCTTACCAGTAGATCATTTTTTGTAACACACGTCCAGCTTAATTATGTGAAAAGACATAGGTGAAGACTTAGTAGCCAGTGTGAAGCTATCTGTTCTCAGTGACTCCGGACTACGGCATCCTTTACAAGACTGGAGCTGGGTTTTGAATATGACATTTGTTTTCATTATGTGATGCTTAAAAGGTATCTCTCCTTTGATTTTGCATATCGTGTCAAAGAAGCCAGGATTCTCACAAGCCCAGAGATGAAATTACCTGTGACCAGCAATGAGGATTTGAAAATCATTTGAGGAGCTTTAAAAAGAATTCTTTTTTTTTTTTTTTTTTTTTTTTTTTTTTTTTTTTAGTAAAAGAAATGTTCAAGAGAAAAATATATCCCCCATAATTTCTAAGTGAGTAGGCCACATACTGAACCCTCCCTTTCACCCCAAAACACAACAAAATGTCAAAATGGATGCTTTTGTTTTCAAAGCTAGTCTTGAACACTTTTGCTATTCTAAGAAAGAAAATAGCAGTGAGCTGTTTTCCACCTAAAGGTGGACCTCTTCATCTCCACCGTGTTCTATAGAATGCCCCCCTCCTCTTTCCTCCAAGTCAAAAAAAAAAAAAAAAAGGATAGTTTTATTTTTCCCCCTGTATTTTGGGATGTTATTTTCGCAAAACTGGTTATCCCACATCTCACTATAAGAATTCTAAAAGGGAAAGAATTCACACAGGAACAGAACTAAGACTAAATTGGACTGATTCAATGCATTGTGATATAAATAAGCAGCAATCACTGGCATGAATATAAAAAGTAATGAAAATATACATGACTGTCCCCAACAAAGGTTCAATTACAATGGCGTAATAGGTAAGGCAGTGTGTTTTTAAAAAATACAGTTGTGAAAGCTAAGGCAACATTAGAGCAATTTCCTAGGTGAGGCGATGTTAGTAGGATATGACAGGTGAGGTATTGTTATTATAATACCTAAGGCAAGGCAGCAACTATACAAAATGATAGACAAATCTGAATTAATATGATATGATAGGTGAGGTGGCATTTGAATATAATCTCCCCGTGCTGTACTGTAGAGAAGGCTGCATGAATATTATACAGCAGATGAATTGGAGGAAAGGCTTGAGACAGAAGACACAGTAGGAGGAAAAAAAATAGAATTGCAGGTGAGATTTCAGGTTTTTGTGCCTGGCTGGGTAAGGAGCCTACTTGGTAGTTGGATTTGTAAACAAATTAAAAGCCTAATTTCATGTACAGAAAGGGCCTTCGCAGGGTGTTGACAGTAAACATTTAACCTTGGCAATCAGCAGGCCTCTGAAGCAAATAATTAGGTGGAAAAAATGGGGGGGGGATGGGGAGAAAACACATTTTAATTTTGTCTTCCCTTTTGATAAAATAATCTACCCTTACTGTTTCCAAGCAGCATCTGTGAGCCAAGAAGGCAATAAGTTGGAATCAGAAAAACTTGCTGCTTTCACCCAGGAATTCCAGGGGCATCCTTGATCTAGAATGCCCCCCCTTTAATTAAAAAAAATTGGTGAACATCAAGGTCCTCTCGGCACAGAGGAGCTCCCATTGCTCTTCTTCCCCTTCCCTGTCCCCCCAAAGGGTGTGTTTTATGTAAGCAACTGAAGCCCAGGAAATTCAGGCCTGAAGACAATGGCTCCGTGATCTTTAATGGATTTTTAAAGATGACAAGAAAGGCAATGGGGAAGTAAAGTAGTGGAAGGCCGAAGGTCCCCGAAGGAGTATTCAGAAGTAAATCAGTGCAATGGAAAAAAGTGAACTTCTCAAGCCTGGGGATATCTCCCAGGTTTTTTCAGTGGACACTTACAGCCTGCTGGGTCCCTGAACACCTCTGCTCTGGGCTGGCTTTGACAGAGTGAGTCACTGAAAGATGAACAGCATCACCTGAAGTGCTGTTGGAGGGGCAGAAAATTGCTCCCTTTGCACGACGTGATGTCTTGACTTTCCATCACATGACTGATTACAAGTTCCTCGTATAAAAGTGCCATTTATGAATGTTAACTTAGCCAGCCAGAATGGCCAGGCTTGTTTCTTGCCTTTTTTCCCTCCACTGCTCAAGCAATTAAAAATGATCTGGGTAAATGAGGTCAGCTCTCATAAAATCAGAGCCTATCAGTGACCCATCGCCCAGAAACTAAACAGCTCGAGACACAAGAACGATCCAAAGGAAGCGGAGACAAGAAAACGTCCTTGCTTCTTGGGGCTTTTGTTTAGATACTTATATTTCTAGACAAGAGGAGGGTTTCAGGCTCTTGGAGCGACTGTTGTAACTAAGCCTTGTATTTTAGAGCCTTTTAGAGAACTTGTATAAACAATGCAGACACCAGAATGTGCCCAATGTTTAAGAGAAATGAAAAATAAAGAGCCGCTTTTTAATCTTCTTAAACTGAAACCAGTGGCTTTCACCATATGGTAGAATTCTACCTCCCCTTGATTCATCCATGTTCAAAATGAACAGATTCTGCTGACTAATGTATCCTAATTGCTAAGTGCTTTGAAATATATCCTACCTAGGTATGCTGGAAGAACTGGTGCCTGTTTCATTATTTCTCTCCTCTTGACACCAGCCTTGTGCTCAAAGTGAATGTTAAAAATTATTCAGTAAGGCTTACTCCTTCACCAAAGGCCACAATTAATATGTTGCACTGGTTCTTAGCAAGTCATTACAACTTCTACCTTGTATCTCCTGAACCTCTAGGCATTCGTTCATCCACTTATTCATTCAGCCAACTTTTATTAAGTATTTACTGTGTGCAGATCATCATGCTAAAGCACTGGGAGAAATACAAACTTTAGGTAGGATACAATACCTGTCCTGATGAAACTTACAGACTATGAGAGGGATGGGAAGTGATTACAATTACCTATAATAACATAATCACAATAAAGAGCTATATATAGATATAGAAATGGATATGGGCATGGGAAAGGCTATAATTATGGATTTCATAGATATGCATGTATGTTATGTTATATATAGATGTGGGGATGGGGATAAAAATGAATATATAGGTATGTATATGTATATATGTGTGCATGTATGTATAAATATAAATAACAATGTGGGAGGGCTATACACAGGGATATATAGGTAAGTTTGTGTGCATGTCGGGTGTATGTATAGATAGATATAATATAAACAGAGAGAGAAAGAGAGTTATAGATTTGGATATGGCTATAACTATGGAAATGATAGATAGATAGAAAAGGTATGGGAATGGCTAGATATGGATATATTAGAAGATAGATATAGAAGAAATATAGGTACAGATATGAGAGTAATTACAGATATGATGAGATAGTTATGTATATTTAGGGGTGTGTGTATATATAAACATATAGATAGATTGATATGGATACAGGTATAGATAGAGATATAGGTATAGATATGGGAATGATTATAAATATAGCTAGATGGGTATGTAGATTTTAGGATGTGTATAGATAGATAGACATAGATATGGATAAAGGTATAGATGTGGGTAGAAATGTCTATAGGTATGGACATTCACACATATATATATCTATATATATATATCTATATCTATACATGGGATATATAAATACATATACAGGCAGGGTATGTAGGTATAAATTTGGAAATGGCTATAGCTATGGATAGCTACTTATGTTCATGGATGTACATATAGATATAGATATGGGAATTACTCTGGATATGGATATATTAGTATTATATATATATATATGTATAGATATAGGGATATATATGGGAATAGTTATAAATATGGCTAGATAGGTATCTATATTTAGGGTGTGTGTGTGTGTGTGTGCGCATATGTAGTTATGACTATAGGTATAGCCATGGCTTTTAGAAAATGGAATGATTATACACGTAGACATTTATCTCAACCCACGGTTTCATTGGTTTAAGGAATTCTCAGTGAGGAAACTTCAAGTACCAACTCAAAAGTGCCATCTTAGAGGAGAGTGTGAAGGTACAGCTAGCATGTAGAAGAGACAGAACATGAATCCATTTGACTAAAAAGAAGAGACTCCAACATGCTGTCTTTAATACCTGATGGTACTTAAAGGGTTGAAAAGAGCTCTATGACCATTATTGAATTTGATTTGGTGAAGTAAGTGCTTTGTTATTCTTATCCCCATTTTCCAGAAGAAAGAACTGAGACTAAATGAAGTAGAATTAATTGTCCAGGATCACTCAAGCATTGAGTGTCTAAGGTAAGGTATGAAACTAGGTTTTCCTGGCTCCAATTTGAGCCCATTATACTATGTGAGATCCAAGGAGGAAGAACATTTCTGCTAGAGTGATAGTGGAAAGCCTAGTGGACAGGCCCTGGACTTCCCCCTATTCAAATCTTGCCTCAGACACTACCTAAATGACTATTGGTAAATCTCATTGTCTTTCTGAACTTTAGTCCCTTCATTTGGAATGATAATAATGCCTTCTTTATAGCTGCTGTGAAGATCAAATGAGATAAGATATATAAAGAGCTTACAAGGCTTAAAGAACTGTATAAACATGAGTTGCCAGTTTTGTTGTTGTTACTATGGCATTATTAGGAGGCAGCAAAAGGCAGCATGGTCTAATGAATAGGGAGATGACTTTATGGCAAGGAGACCTGGCTTTAAGCCCCAGCTCTGGTATGTCTTCACTAAGTGAGTTTGTTTAAATCATTTTCAATATTCTAGGCACTTCTCCATAACTATATGTCATAGAGAAGAAGCAGAATTACATTGATAAAAGTATCTCCTCACTGGAAGCTTCCCATATGGATAAAAGTATATTCTGATAAAAAAAATTTAAAAAGGAAAAAAATCCCAAACACAAAGTGATGCTGTCTGAGTTGGATTCTTAAGCATATATAGAATTTTAGCAAGTTGAAAAGAGAACATTCTAGATACAGGAAACCACTTTACATAAAGGCATCGAAGTGAGAATATGCTGACATGTTTGGGGTCTAGAAATTGATCCGGTTTTGCAAAAGCAAAAAGTATGTGAAGTAGGTTACTATGAGATAAAAGTGGAAAGGCACAGTAGTATCTGATTATGGGGATCCTTGAATGCTAGATTTAAATGCTTAAACTTAGTAGGTGAAATAGGATCCATGAAGATTTTTTTTTAGCTGATGTGGCTAGATCTATATGTGGAAGATGAACCTAGTTAGTTGGTAATGAGCAGGATATATTAGAGAGAGAGGAGAAGAGTGCTTTCAGAAAGACTCTTTAGGAAACTAATGTAGTAGCTCAGAAAGATAGTAATGAGAACCTGTAGGAAAATGGTAGAAGAAAGAATAGAAAGGAGAGAGTGGGTCTTAGAAATGTTTTAGATGGGTATTCACTAAGAGCTGATGATGGCTTGAAGTTGGGAGGTAAGATGGGTGGGGAAGAGATAGGATGAATGATAAAGTCCACTGACAAAACTTGTAAGGAGGTCAAGTTTAGAGGAAACCTATTAAATTGGGCTTTGAACATGTTGAGTTAGAAGTACACTAGCAATATGCAGGTAAAAATATCTTGTAAATCTTTGGGGGTGTGGATTTGAAACTGAAAAGACAGACCAAGACTGGAGAGGTTCTATGGGGATTTGTGTAATACTCCACATGCATGGGGGGGGGGGGGGTAAGGGTTAAAGAACTATATTTTGAATGAGAGGGGGACATAGCGAGAAATAAAATTTCTCCCCATTTTCACCTTCTTAGACAGAGTAGATAGAGGAAAAATGGCACCATTTAAGAGATGGAGCATATATTGGGGACCATTCCTCATGACAGAATCAGCCTACAGAGGGTTGCAATAGTAACAACTATGAAATATAACTAAAGTGATAAACTGATGAGAGCAGGAGAGGAGTTCCAACTTGGTGAATGATTTCCAATTATGAAATCCAAGTCTAATTAAAATCTGTCTCCATTTTTATGCCTGTTTACCTGTTTGTCTCTCTTCTTGAAATGTTTTCTCCGTCTTTTTCTGGGCTAAAAAAGAGGCATCTATGTTAAGGGAAACTATATTTCCCAAGATGCTTACCTGTTATTTGCTAGGACCAAGCTATGGGGAGGTGTTACTTTGCATTTATAACACTAGAAGTAGGGGATATAATCAAATTATGAAATATAGCAAGTAAAATGTTGAGTTAGAAGGAAGGAAAGAAGAAAGGAAAGAAAAAAGAAGGAAGGAAGAAAGGAAAGAAAGAAGGAAAGAAGGAAGCAAAAAAGGAAGCAAAAAGGAAAGAAGGAAGTAGAGGAAAAATAAGTTATTGTGTCATCTCATTCTCATTTTTTTAATGGAATTTATAGAGATATTCTAAGGATAAGTTAATATCCCACTATTTATTTTTTCACAATTAATTTTTATTAACTAGTATTCAGATAAATAAAATGCTTTTTGTGATTGAATAAGAGTATGGAGATGATAATCTTTTATGGATATCCTAAAAGCATCTTTGGGCCAATGCCAGTAACATAGAGAATGATGGTAACAGTATATACCTTGTCCTCTTTCCCAGATTGGAATGTCTTTCTCTTCATCTCTATATTTTGAAAACTTACCATTCCTTTTAGTTTGGTGATTCTTTTTAGTGTACTTTCAGAGACAGTTATTAAACCCATTGTTTTTAGATGTATGTGGATCAATATTCTCTGCAGATGATTGCATCTGTCTGTAATGAAGCTTTAGTTCCAATATAATTTAATTGCTGAATTTTCAGGGCTAGTTTGGAGTCCCTTTTTGTAGCCCAGAGATTTATCATGTTACTTGAGAAATAAGAGTGAGTTTCTTGCATACAATTATAGCCGTCTGATCATGTCTTTCCAGGTATTCAGTGATAGCTCAATTATTGCACTCTTCAATAATGTGCAATATTGTTTTGATCATTTTATTGAGTCATCTTATTAACTAATAAGCCCAGGCTCCCCAAAATACCCTCTGTATAATTTCTAGTGGCAATGACCAGATCCTGAATTTCTATCATAGGCCTCTCCATTAGTGTAAATACTCTTCTTACTCTGTCATTTAATATTTCTATATTGAGATATTGTTGGTTGAGTTCATGTGGGTGTTGACTTGGCTTTTGGAACATAACCATTCTGAAAGTCTGTATGGAGACAAATATTTTCAACTAATTTTATAAAAGTGATGCTGTATTCCTGTTGTCAAATGCAAAGTCTGCTTGTTCCCAAAAGTATTTCTATAAATTTTAGCCTATCATGTGCCTGAAGACATCTATTAACCTTCTTCCTACTTTTTGGATAAGGGCTAGTCTTCTCACAGTTATCTTGGAGTGAGGAACTCCATGTTTCTTAACATTTTATTAGTTTTTGTTTGGACATTAACTGGTCCCCAGCTTCTTGTGGGTCACACAACTGTGGATCATAATCCCATATAGGGTTATGTAACTAAATGTGGGAGTTGTGAAATTATAATTTATTATCGGTAAATGCTTGATTTGTATATCTATTTTTATGCCTACACATCTGGAGCCACATAAAAATTTCTTCGGCAAAAAAGCATTGTGAGTGGGGAAAGTTTAAGAAACCCTATTCTAGGTATGTGATTCTCTATTGGGTTGAGCCAAACATTTTGAATAGCTATTAAATATTCTAAATTGGTGGTGTCAAACTCAAATAGAAATAAGGGGTCGTTAATCTGTACAGAAAGATCCTTGTGAGTATACTGACAATTAAAATGGAATATTGTTGATATTTTATTTTATTCTTACTTGTTTTGTCACATATTTCTCAATTACTCACTCAGGAGTACTGTGGTTGGCCTGCAGCACAAGGGATGAATGTTTGACACCTTCCATTTGGGCTTTGATTTCAGAATGCCAATCAATCTCCTAACATACATAGTCATCCTTCTCCTGGATGAAGAGTCTTACCCTTTGCTGCGTCTTTCATGAAAAAGATCAAGATATTTAGAAGTTTTACTTTCATTCATTGGATCTATATGACTTTCAGATTCAAGCTCAGAGCCTTCAATCTCTATTTGTCTCTTGGTGCACATTAAGAACTTTGCACTTATCAAATCCAAATGACATTTTAATATCATTGGAGAAAGTTTGTGTGAGATGAAGTAGGCAGTTAATGTGTTTTTCAGTAGAGCAATATAACTTTATACCATCTATGATTTGTTACAACTTCCTCTTTGACTTGAAAGTCATAGTCTATTCAGGAGAGATGATCATGGATTTAATAACACACAGCACCATATTAGATGTTAAACTGTCTCCTCAAAAGATTTCATGTTTTATATCAATTGCCTTTGGCATTACAGTACATGGGGGTGTTTTAATTAGAGAACAACTACGTAATTGTACATCAAATACTGAAATATCTTTGCCATTCTTGGCTCTATCCCAAGATAGCTAGGTGGTACAGTGGATAAAGCATGAGGCCTAAATTCAGGAAGACCTGAATTCAAATCAAACCTTAGGTACTTTTCATCTATGTGACTCTAGACAAATCACTTAAACTTTCTCTCAGTTTTCTCATTTGTAAAAATAGGAATAAAATCATCTTTCTCCCAGAGTTATCATAAGGATCTGATGAGTTAATATTCATAAAGTACTTAGCATAGGGCATAGAACACAATAGCTACTTAATAAATGACATGACAAAGTACATGACAAAGCTAAAAGCACAGGACTGAGTCAAAGGTATCATGGTAACCAATGAAGGCAATAGAAATATTATGATATATGTGGCTTATGGGATATTATTTTCTCAAGCTACTTCCATCATATTAAGTCTCCTTAGGAGTCTTCCTAGATAGCTTCAACTTTCTTCTTATGCCTTTTTTATAGCAATGGCTATAGCATTTTCTAGGCTAAATTGGTACTTTCTCCTCTATCTCCTCCATTCCTCCTTTTCCCTCCTTTTTTCTTCTTTAAAACAAAACTGAATTTCCCCAAAGTAGATTATTTATTAAATACCACAAGAGTCTCCAATTATCTTGAATAATATCTTCTGTAGTGATTTATGCCACTCTCATACAACAACTTTTATAGCCATTGTCACTACCAAGACTCTCCTCACCCCAACCCTGCATCTTTAGATCCTACAGGTGAGTATCCTGGTACTGAGCTAAAAGTGGAGGAGGAAGCACTTGATGGTAACTGGCTGACAAAAATATGGGTCTGAGGATGATGATGCTTTAGGACCAACTATCAGCTCCTCTAGGAGGTTTGGCCAGGAAAAACTCATCAAAAAATTTAGGTTTATCTGCACATTGGGTCAATATGTATTCTGAGACACATGAATGAACCTCCTTTCCTAGAAACTTGACTCATGGATTTTAATGGCGGTCAAATCAAAATTGAATTCTATCATTTACAACCTATACAACTTTGGCTAAGTCATGTAAGCTTTCTAGATTAAGGGTCTTCAGCTGTGAAAAAAGATGGGGAGAGGGTGAATTAGAAGATCTTTAAGTTGCTCCTCTCTAATTATTTGAATGTATGAGTCTATTAAGCATTCTAACCCTAACTCCACATAAATACTAGCTAGTTTCTAAGATTTGTTCCATGCCATAGTAGAAGACGTTGAAATTGACTCAAGATCCCTTTAGAAAACCACTTCCATCTTCTTTCCTTCACAAGTTGTGTTATGTTTCCATTTGTACTTTAGCCATGGCTTAGTATGATGCTGCATGCACCAAAAGTGGCACTCAATGGGACTTAAATAAATGGAATATTTAATAAATGACCCAACTGACTAAAAAAAAAAAGACCAGCCCATACCAAAAGAAAATCAAATAAAAAGGAATATTTATTCCAATATACCTAACAAATTGTCCTCCAGACTGAACGTGAAGATGTCCAATAAAGGAGGGGTCCATTATCCCCTGAGGCAACCCATTCCAATTATATACAAGATTAATTGTTAGGAAAATTTTATTTTTTTATATCGAGCTTGCAGAGGGCTGGAACTTTGGAGAAGTGTACTTGAAAAAAGTGTACTTGAAACAAGGTGTTAACAGTGGAATTGATGAGATAATGCTTCTCTAGTTCACATTTATCTAATGATATAATCACTCTAGTGTGCTATAATGATATAATCACTCTAGATTGGCTTATACTCAGTATATTGTAATGATGTAATTGTAATAGGGGATTTAAGGGCCTGAGAGAATTGGGGGCAAAGTCAGACTCAACCTGAGACTTGTTAAGACTGGCAGAATGTCAGACTGCTGGAAGGAGACTGGTCAGACTGAGACTGCGTCAGACTATGACAGACACAGACTATGAAGGAGACAGACTGTGAAGGAGACAATAAAGACTTTGGACCCTATTCTTGTCTATCGACCAAGGCTCTTCCAGAGGACCTCCAGAAAGCTAGCCCAAACATTACAAAGCCTATATCAGCCTCTTTGGAGATTCCTGTGAAGTATCCCTAGCAAAGCCTGTCTATAGTAAGAATTCTTAACCTTTATTTCATGGATCCCTTGGGCAGAATGTCAAATTCTATGGCCCTGTTCTCAGAATAATGTTTTTAATGCATAATATGAAATATACAACATTACAAAGGAATCCAATTATATTGAAATAAATATGTATTTTTACTATTCACATTTATAATCCCTTCCCCTTAAACTTACCCATGACATATATGGGAGCAGGGACTCTGTGAAGATGAAGAAGCCCAGTTCTATAGGTTTCAATGGTTTGGTCTATGGAATCCCTTCTGTCTGTAGATTTAATACCTACCTCACATCTTGGGATATCATGCCTATAAGGACAGGAATTCTTAATCACAGATTTCTTAGGAAGTCTATACAGATTTCAGTGAGTCCATATACTTTGATGTGAGAAAATCACATTTTTATTTTCACTAACCTCTAACTGAAATTATTTTGAAAAGGAGTCTGTATGTAAGTTTCAGTAGATTGCCAAAGGATCCATAACCCTAAAAAAAGGTTAAAATGTCTATTCTAGGCTGAAAGGTACAAGTTTTCAGGGGATGTAATGTACTAGAAGTAGCCACCACTTCATTTCACATAAACAAATGTGATGTATTATGGTCTATCACACTAAATCTATGATCCTGTGTGCAAAAGATTGCTTCTTTTCTAGAAACAGTCTCTCCTCATTGATGTGCCTACCATGTCTTTTTGCTAGAATCTTCTACATTAACAATTCCCATGACCCATTAGTGAAAATATATTCTTCTGGCTGCTCCCCAGGACCTCTCTGACTGATTTAGATGGACCTGCTAGAGACTCTGCTCCTCCCCAAGACTTTGCTGGCTCCATTGTCCTGATGTTTAAAGTGATTAATGAAGATTTTGTGAACTAAATGACACACTGAACTATGAGTAACAATTGGTTAACATTAATCTGACTGTATGAAGGACAGAAAATGTCCTATTACAGGATAATCATTTTCCTCATTCCTCCTCTAGTTATAGCCCTCAAAATGTTTTTCTATTGGTCTTCTTAATTGTATCCTTGACTAATCTTTTTCTTAGTTATCACTGATTGTTTTTTCATCATCCCCAGTTACCTCATATGAACCTCCCTGCTTTCTCTTGAGTGAGTTAATATGTACTCATCACAAATGACCATTTCCTTTATCATCAGGATTGCATCTCAAGGATGTCTCTTTTGTCAAGATTTCTAGATCCCCAAATAGTAAGAATGAATAGAGATTGGGGGGAGGGGAAATCTCTAAATCACAGAAAAGAAAGAAGATTCTAAGATTCCAAGGATTGTGGCAGACCTGGGAATTCAGAGCCTTTGAAATGATGAGGAGCCAAAAGGTATCAAACAACAATGAAGTGCTTTCACATGATTTCTCAATTAGAGGCACCATCACAATGGAGATACCATTGCTCCAAATAGGCACCCCCTCCTAGACCAGGACAATCTGCCAGCAGTGTATAAGCCTAGTGCCTGCTGTCAGAGGTTAAGCACAAGTCTGCAACATTTCTTGCAGTACTAGGCATGAATAGACAAGAGCAATGCTAGCATGTGGGCAGATTCCTGTTTTATTTTTTCCCCAAGCAGCAGATTTCAATTTGGATACAATGAGTTTAGGAGGTGGAATCAGGCTATATGGGTACAGTTCCTAGCCACAGCATTTGCAAATGTGTAGCCATAGATAAGTCACCTCAGTTTCTTCATCTTGAAAATAGGATAATAATACTATCACTAGGTATATCTTCATATGGTTGTGAGAAAAGGGGAGTTTTTTCTCATTTATCATTTGTTTTCGGGTCTGACACTAGACCTGAAGCTTTGATGAAGGTGATATGAAAATGTCACATTTCAAACATGGAAATAATGTTACTCATATAACCTGGTTCATAGGATTGCTGCAAAGCAAAACCCATTGTAAGTCTTAGGATGTTCTATCAAAGTGAGTCATCATCATCCTTCAGACTATCATGCTAGAATTCAAATCCCAACCCTGCACATCATGCCAGTCATTTAACCCTAGTTGGGCCTCAGTTTTCCTATCTACAATTTGAGTGGTTTGGACAAGATGAGGGTCATCTTAAAAATGAGGATTTCACAGCAAGATCCTTTCTTGAATAAAATGATATAATTCTCTATATAGTCCTGAATTGCATTCATAATTTCTCTAATTTCCAAAGATTTTTCTCTAAGTTTAATTTCTCCAAAGATTATAGTGCTACCTTCTGCAGATCTCAACTGTTTCATAACTATCTCCAAAATAATGTCTATTATCTCCTTATTATAATATTTAAAACAGAAGCATAAATCATGAACTCAATAAATCACTCTCTGTCTCTCTGAGTGTCTGTGTCTATCTGTCTTTCTTCCCCTTTCTTTCTCAGATTTACACTGCCCATTTAGCAAAAAGAAAAAAATAGCTTCCAAAAGTAGAGGCACATCATATACATTTGGTTTCTCTCAGAAAACTCCCAGGTATCCTAGTTCCCCACAGTCTCCAGGATCAGACAGGCTTCTCAGGTCTGTCAGAGGCAGGATGGGTGATAGCAGATCTCATGGCACCCAACACCTCTTCACTTCTGCAGAGAAGCCTCACTCCTGACTCTGGTCTAGTCCTCCCACTGAACATCAGTGGAAAGCTATCCTGTTTGCCTCCCTTTTCATCTTAGTCTAACAGGTATTTCTGCGGTTGTCACAACCAATGTGAGAATTTCAATCCGTTCTCTGGAACCCATTTCCCTTAAATGCTCTGTGTTGGGCAGCTCTGAATGGCATGCAAGTAACCTGGTGGGCTGTGAACACACAGGGGCACTTTGTTGCTGCTTGGAGAAATGGCCAGTTTACTTGGCTCTGCTGACAGCTCTCCTGTGAAATTTGCTGGCATTAAAGGTCAAAAAGACCCAGTTTTTCCTCTGGTTGCTCCTATCCGAAAGCGAATAAATCTCAGAGCTGAATCACTTCTCTGACAATAATTTATGAATTATGCACTGACTGTGTTTGAATTGAGAAAGGCTTTCATATCCTTTCCATTAGCTCAGATTAAGTTTTCATATAGATGCGGGGAAGCATGCTAGCAATATCCTTAGCTCATTTTTATGAAAATTTTATCAGTGCTTTTTTCTGTACTACACTCCAATTGGGATGTCGCCGAATCTAAAGCTCGGCCTTGGACATGAACTTCTCTCAACCTAGCAGGCTGCTGCTGCTCTAAAGGTTTCAATATTTTATGGGCTCTGGCTAACTCAGCCGTGAGATTCAAGCTGCAGAGATTTAACTCTAATGTAAAATCATGAACGGATGAAAACCGGGATGTCATAAGTAATACATCTACAAGAGCAGGGTGCAGTTACCATTTTTAAAAGGGCTTTAAAAAGAAAACAACATTCCCTGCTCTCTCTTTAGGTCCCGAAAAGAAAGGCCTGGGAGCTATTGTGCCAAAACAGAGCCATCTTTTCTTGCCTGCTTCCCTTCAAATGCTGCCTAATTGCTGTGAGTTTCTCTCTCCCCACCTCTTTGTCTTTTTTTCTTCTTGAGGTCCATCATCAACGTGAAAGCTCCTAATGTCAGATTTCCAAAGGAATGGGCATCATGTTGCTGGATGCTTAGAGGCCAAATCCAGCCCTTGCATCTTTCTTTCTTCTTCTTTTTTTGTGTCTCAAAACTGGTTTAAAACATTTGGAAAATCTGTCTATTCAGCTGGAGTGTTCTGGTGCATTCTTTCCTCGAAACACTGGGGTCATATGTGATCTGTCTGATGGACTTTTTTGCTACAATCCATAGTCATCATTTCCCCTGAGTACCGCAGAGAGTAGCAAAGCAGAACAGCCCTATAATGGCCCCAATAACAATATGTTCTTTGTGTGGAAGAATCCAGGGGGAAGGGCTTGAAGGTAGGCTGGTCAGTGAAAAAAAATTGTTTTAGTGTTTGCTTATTTTCCCATTATGCACAATGCATCTACTGAAAATATTTTCTTGACTGTGAATAAATGCCATCGTATGAAGGATTTAATCAGCATGGACAGAACCAGCCTAGGGGTGGGTGCTGCTGTTTTAAAGGGGCTTTGGTCATTAATGCTAGTTATTAGCATGTTTCAAATAAGACAGCCGAGGACAGAAATTGTACTTCATGTGTCTGAACTTGTAATGAGCGAGGATGTTTTTAATGGAGTTGAGTTCATCTAGTCAGAAATATATCAACCTGCTATGTCCATCTGATAAAGCATCTTTCTCGGGTTTTCCCAAATACCATCCAATTAAAACCTTATTGAAATCATCATAGAAGCACCAAGTTGAAAGAGGTCATGAAACAGCATCTGATCTGGCTCCCTCTCTTCAAGCCTTTAATGCTTAATCAATGGAGGACACAGAGTGTTCTCTCCTGGGCTATCTTGCCATGTGCCCCTGCCACTTTCCTGCTTGCTGGAAAAGTATCTCTGGACTAGGCTCCAGAAAAATGAGCTGCCTCTTGTCTCTTCCCATCAGGAGATTAATCTACTTAGCTCTGGGATTACTCCACCACACGGAGATTTTTTGATTAGAAAGGAGCAAAATCCTGACTAAGAAACCCTGATACCTTCCCCATATCCAGTTTCAATCATGGTTTACATCTCATTCAGTCATCCACCACAAGTCTTGCTGTTCTATATGTTCTGAAATGCAATCTCCCAACCCCTACCTCTTGCTTTGGTCTCAGTACCCAAATTAAAGCTGACTCACTAGCATTATTCCTGAAAGAGATTTAACAATTGTCTACCCTATGGATCAACTCATCCTCCTTACAGTTCTCCAGACACTTTCCCTGGGCAGTACTCCTAAATATGTCCCTTATTAGAGTGTAATCTCCTTAAGGCAAGGACTTTTATATTGTATATCTAGCATTTAGTATGGTTTCTGGCACATAGTGAGAGCTTAATAACGATTTTTTTATTCATTCATTTTCTTCTCACAATCTTTAGATACTCTTATCATCTTCCTGGGGATTCTACCTCAGTGTGTTATTATATACTTGGTAAAAAAAAAATCTTCCAGCTTCCCAACCCAACTAGGTAGAACATTTGACATTATGCTGGATCTGGAGTTAGGAATCTGAGATCAGACTTCAAATCCAGTCTCAGACACTTTTGTGGCTCTGGGCAAGTCAACTGACCTCTACCTGCCTCATTTTTTGCGACTGAAAAATAGGGGTAAAATAGCCCTTACCTTCCAGGTTGTTGTGATTATCAATAAGGATACTATTTATATAGTTCTTAACATTGTGTATGGCACATAATAGGAGCTTTTTAAATGGCTTCTTCCTTTCTAACACAAAACTCTTCTCTTCTACTATAAACCAGAAATTCTTAAGCTTTCTTATATCATGGTAGAACATTAAAGTTTATTGAATCCCTCTTAATGTTTTTAAATACTTGATGGGAACACAAATAAATTTCAGAGATTTGTGAAAATAAAGATTTTTCTTTCTGCATTCAAAGTCAGGTATTTCCTGAAATATAAAGGTTTATGGACTCCAGGTTAAGATCGCTTGTTTTAAACCTATTTTGTTTCTTTTAGATCTTCAAAGACAAAGAAATCAATTTCTTACCACCCCTTTCTTTGAGATAGTGTTCTGTCATAAAGAGAACTGCATTTGAAATTATGGTTTGAATTCTGCCTCTAACTTTTTCACTTTGGGCCAGAGACTGAACTCCTTTGGGTCTCAGTTTCCTTTATATGTAAAATGAGAGGGTTAGATAAATGAAGGATAGAAAGGACAGAGTTGAGGATAGATGGGATGCTAACTTGGAGTCAGAGAGAACAGTGACTAAATTTCACTACCGTCATTTACTAGTAGTGGGAACAAGGGAAAATCAAGCCTTTTCTCATTTGTAAAATGAGCATTACAAGTAGTACACAAATCCTAGGGCTGTTGCAAGTCTGTGTTGAACAGTATCAGAATGCACAGAAATATCAGCTCTTTTTATTTGAGTTTCTCTTCTGATTCTCAGTTCTATGACCTATTTTGGAAGATACTGCTTTAAACATTATCTACAATATGCTAGTAGTCCCAGATCCTTGACTTAGTCATTATAAGGAATATTTCCCATTTATTTCCCATTTGTTTCCATTGTTTCATGATAACATGATAGCATAAAATATGAGGTCAAAACTTAGAAAAATATGTTAATTTCACTTCCATATCACTCAGGATTCTATTTAGTATTTCATTAAAAATAACAATGATGAATGATTATGATTAATAATAAAGCATTTAACAATAATTATCAATAATAGTATTATGATAAGTTTAGTTGATAATTATTAATAGTCATTATTAATATTAATGTTTAGTTGATAATGATTTTAATGCTAGTTATTAACAATAATTATGTTTTGTTAATAATGATTAATAATATTGATTAATAGTAATCATGTTTTATAATAATTATTGTTAAAATGGTTAATCATAGTGATTTATAATAATCATGTTTATTTGACAATTATTGTTATGATTTGTAATAGCAATGAATAATTAATAATAATAGTAATTAATGGTGTTTAGTAATAATGCTGATTAATAATAGTCTTTAGTGAATAATGGTTAATAACGATGATTAATAATAGTATTTACTTAATAATGATGATTAATAATAACAATTTAGTTGAGTAAATAGATTATAATGGTGATTAATAATAATGATTATTAATAATTATTTATTAATATTTATTATTTTATTAATAATGAATATTAATAATCATAATAATAAATAATAATAGCTAGCATTTATATAGCTCTTTTAGTTTTACAAAGCCTTTTACCTATGCTATCTCATTTGATAGCACAGGCATTAAGAACCTGTGAGCTTGTTGCTATTGCTATTTTCTTTTACAGGTGAGGAAATGGAGGCTAAGAGGTTGTTACTTTCCTAGAATTACATAGCTACTATTTGAAGAAATATTCTACCTCAACTCTACCTGATTCTAAATCTTTTATATTAGCCACTGTACCACATAATTATCTCTTACTGAAATTCCATGGAAGCATTAGTCCTGTGCCAATTGGAAATCATAGCTAAGATTATATATTTAGTGCTGGAAGGACCTTCAAAAATCACTCAGTCCAAAACTCTCCTTTTTATAGGCAAGGGAAGCAAAATCTTGAAAGGTTGAGAAACTTACCTCAACTTGCATTAGTAAGCTACTGAGGCCATATTTGAAGCTAGGGACTCTGGATGCAAATTCAGCATTCTTTTCACTATGCCATGCTCATATTCTGGGTATCTGGCTCTTTTAAGGGCCACTGGGATCGCATTCATTCTTTCAATCATTCAATACATGTTCATTAAATAGTTACTATGTGCACTACTATCATGGAAGTAAGAAGATATGAATCTTATCTTTAAGGACATCACCTACAGGATTGGTAGAAAAAGGCAAAATATGACCACAAGTAATCATAATACAAATTGAAACAGGAGAGACTCATAAGCATAAAAAAGAAAAACATCTCAGTTTAGACAAAGAACAAATCACTATCAATCTGAGGGATCAAGAAGGACTTCCTAGAGAATATAGCTTTTTTCTGTCTTGAAAATGGTGATTGATAACAATCATTATAATACAATAATAATTAATTATAAATACTGATTAATAATAACAAATAATAATAACTAGAATTTATATGTCTTGAAAGATGGTAGAGACCTCAGTAGGCAGAAATGGGAGTGGGGAGGTAGATTACACATGAGGAGAAGACTATGGAAAACAAGCATGATCCAGGAATGAATGAATTTGAAAGCACTTATTTAGGGCAACTAGTGAATAGAGTGCTTGGTCTAGAGTTAGAAGGACCTGAGTTCAAATCCAGATCAAATACTCATTAGCTGTGTGGCCCTGGGTAAATCACATAACCCTGTTTGGCGCAGTTTTCACATCTATAAAATGGGTTGAAGAAGGAAATTGCAAAACATACCACATATCTTTACCGAGAAAACCCCAATTGGGGTCATGAACAGTAGTCACAATTAAAACAATTCAACAGCAAGATCATTTATTAATTATTTACTGTGTGCTAAGTCTCAGGGATACAAACACCAATGCAGAGTTAACATAAAAATAATAAACAACAACTAGGAATTATAAAACACTTACTATGTACTAGGCACTTTACAAATTTTATCTAATTTAATCTTCACAATATTTTGATCTTTAATGTTATCTTAATTAATTTAATATTTTAATAATGTAGTCTTCACAATAACATTATGAGGTAGGTGGTATTATTATCCTGAGACAAAGAGAAAATGACTTGTCCATGGTCAAGTAAGTGTTTTTGGCTGGATTTGAATTCAGAACTTCTTGACTCCAGACCTAATGCTCAACCAACTATGCTACCTATATATAACATAGTAAAACATGTTTAACACACACACATATATGTATATATATACATATGTATATATACATATATATATATACATATATATATATATATATATATATATATATATATATATATATATATATATATATATATATATATATATATATATATATATATAAAACATAGTAACAGATGTAACAGATACTACAATTCCTGTCCTGGAAACACACATAGATCCTATATAGCTACCTATTTCTTTTCTTGTACAGATGCCAAATTAGCATAGTTCTTTTCAACATTGTAACTGCCAAAGTGACAACTTAGTGTTCCATCATTTTTCTCCAGAAATGATCCTCTATTATAAATTGTCCCTGTTCGTAAACCACATTTATAATCATGCAGGA
The DNA here is from genome assembly GCF_048593235.1 of Sminthopsis crassicaudata. Taxonomy (NCBI): domain Eukaryota; kingdom Metazoa; phylum Chordata; class Mammalia; order Dasyuromorphia; family Dasyuridae; genus Sminthopsis; species Sminthopsis crassicaudata. The sequence goes on along the minus strand of NC_133620.1, from coordinate 33,348,941 downwards.
TGCTAGCGCAGCCTGATACTTGAAAGCAAAAATGTCAGTTTTTGACTCTGGACATCACTCATCACCAGCAGTAAATATTTGAGGACTGGAAGTTACCCAGTCATTCTGGTAATCATGATGAGGAAGATCCATGAGGCAGTAACTCACTCCCACTGCCATTCTCCAGACTCTGAAGTACTCACTGTAATCAAAGAAACCACCAACTATAATGTGAGAAATTCTAGTAAGCAGATATTCATGGAAGGAAAGTGTCATATTTAGATTGGCTAGTATACCACAATCTGGCCCTCTAAGTATGGATTCAATAATGAGTGGTATCAATTAGAGAGTAGAATGCAATTCTCTACTTCCTTATATTAGAAAGAAAGAAGAGAGTAATTAATACATCAGTGGATATTTTATTCATTGCCTATTCTATGCCAGACCCTGGAGACATGTACGCAAAAAAATGAAACAAATCCTTCTCACAAGGTTCTTATATTCTAATCAGGATGATGAGTACATATCTAAATAAAAAGTGAACACGTATAAGAAGACATAAAGCAATTGAATACCAAATTATTTGAGGGGGAAAGAGTGGAAATTGCGTGCATGGAGAAAGTCTTCATACAGAAAATTATACTTGAGCTGCAGCTTATAAGTATTTAAGGATTCAATGAGGTTTGCCTCATAAAGATAAGGATGGAGTGCATTCCAGGCCTATGAGAAAGCACACACAGAATGTGTTACAACTCTCCCCTGGCAGTAGCTGGGGGTGAAATGGATTACTATCCAATATTAGCCAGAATAATTGTCTGATTATTATTGTTATCATAAAGCATATTGTTCCATCTCTTTCCCTTTTTAAGAATAGTACAAAAAGTTTGTTGATTGACAAAACCGACAAACCTATCTACTGACAGAGGAAGAACCTGAATCCCAAACTCTTGACTTTTTTTTAACTGTACTAGACTATTTCTCCATTCAGGAGCCATAAATTGAATTCACATGTTCAAGGTACATGCATATAGCACTACCATTTACTATTTATGATCCCTTTAATTCTCAACATTTCTACTATCTGTGGGGCCCTTATAAAAATGCTGTACAACAGCCACCTAATTAAATTTAAATTAATAAAAATTAATCGCTTACCAGGTGGGAACCAATGGAAATGCAAAGATAGATATGATTCTGACCAGAGCAGAGTTTTACATCACTTGTAACAGACACTGTGATCATTTATTAATGAAGCCTCAAAGGGCAGAAGCTTTTTTTGGATTCTATCTGACACTATTGACTCATATTGAGCTTGGAGTTTATAAAGCCCCAGGGTCTTTTTCACATATCTTGATAGCTATCCAGATCTATTTTGGCCTGAATTTATCCAGATGATTTTTGAATTCATTTGTGAATTTTACCTATGCCCTAGTTGAATTTCACATTGATAAATTTGGTTTATTTAGAGAGGCATGGGGACAAGGTGGAAAAAAGTCAACTTTAGAATCTGGAAGAATATAAACCATACCTTTAATAATAAGTTCTAATTCCCTAACAAAGTTTTTGCCTACTGTAATGCTCTCTCCAACTGAGAAAAGGAAAAGAAGAAAAATGACTGATTCCACTATTTTTTATTTCTCAGTAGGACATTATCATGAGCATGAGACAGAAGCAACAATGGAGAGATGCAGTATGCCATGACTAATGGACTGGGGAAATGGATCCAGTTCTTATTCTTAAATGTCTTATAGTGACATTATTCTGAGGATCCAACTTCTACTGGCTTCCAATGAAATCCCTAGCAAAAATGGGCACAAAGCTGGCCTGGCCAAAAGGAGTTCTTTGTTCTTTTTTAAATCATGGTTGGGTTGGACCTGAAAGTGAGGCCAGTCTTTCATCCAAGCTACCTTATATACCATTAAACTACCGTGTCTAATACAGAGCTAGAGATGAAAGACATTGAAGTTGGAATTTTCTCTAGGAAAAAAAAGCAAGCTCTGATGTTTCAAAGAGAAGATACTCAGATGAAATATATCCATCTCCTGGTGGCATTGGCAGGTGGAATGTGATTAGCATCACTGATTTCCAACACTGAGAAGCCTAAGGCTTACCACTCTCTCTGTGTCTACCCAACAATCTAATGAGAAGGGAAGTGCAATTAAGCAGAGGCTGTTTAAAATTTAAGGGGACAAAAATGAGTTGAGGTTTTGGGTTTTTTATGGGAAGCAAATTAGCCCACAGTAGACTTGTGCCTGGGAGCAGCCCACTTAATTTCGTTATTTCCTGTGCCTTGAGGGTCAGTTTATCTGTTAAGTCTGTCAGTGTTTCTCTATGCTGAAGCTTGCCATCATACTATAACAGGAATGATATGGAAAGGTGGAGAAATATTTATAAGCCACTTGAGAGACAAGTCACTCCCAAAATTCATTTCCAATGGTAAGAACCAATGCCCATGAGCATTTAAAACCAGTTAAGAAACCCACATTGTCCTCCAGAGTTTCTTTGATTTAAATTTTGAGCATTTTTTTCATATGAGTAATGGAAAATTATACTATGAGAAACATCGAAAGGGATGCTTTCAGAGAAAACTGGGAAGATTTGTATGAATTGATGCCAGGAGAAGTCAGCAGAATTGGGGTAGGGGGGAGGGAGAACAGGAGTTACTATGATGACAGCAACCTTGTAAAAGAGGAGTAGTTTGAAAGACTTAAAAGAATTTTGACCAAATGTGATAACTGATTGTAAGTCCAGAGGGCCAGCAACAAAGGAGGCTATCCACCTCCGTTCAGAGAAATGAGAGCAAAATGAGATACATTTTTGGATATGGATCATGTGGGAATTTGTTTTCCCTTGATTATGAATATTTGTTATAAAGAAGAAATTCTATTAAGCACCTATTATGTGCTAAGAATTACCCTAAGCTCTTTACATTTTTATCTCATTTGATCCTCACAATGACCATGGGATATAGCTATACCTTAGCATGTTTGCAAATGTATTTGAGACCCTCTGACGCCCAGTTTAATTTATCTATACTTAAGAATCATATATAATGTGAAAGTTACTTTGTAGTCATGTCAACTTTCTTTAGCAGTTCATCATCCCATTTAGAAATATAGAATGGCTCATAGATATTTTTCCCAATGCTTCTGAGCAGTGCCATGGATTACCTGAGCAGTAAGTATGTATATGACAGATATCAGTAGTTAACTAATCATACTTAACTATCTTAGAATGCAATGTCTCTTCTCTTAGTATTTCCCCTTAGTAGGAGAGCATAAGAATGAGGCCAAAAACAGAAAGACAACACATTGTTGCAGGTTTGGACTAAAATCTGTGGAATCTACTCTGATTCGAAAGCAATAGCATTTTCCCTCCTACCTTCACAGAGTAAGATTGATGTTCATCATTCCCCTTCTTCCCTGCTGTTCTGGAACCACAAAGACATGGCTATTGCTTTCAGTTAATTCTTCTGATTAAGAACCTAGACACTTTAGAGTCTGAGATCCCTAAGTTATCTAGTTTCTTCCCTGCCTTTCCCAGTATACACATAGAGAGGCTCCTTATACCACAGCTAGCATCCTGGTATATTAGATTATGATACAGATAAGTTCATCATTATCATCTATGTTCCTAGTACTGGTTAATATTCCTTTGGCACCTAATAGGATCTTGCTCCATTATGCGCTATATGATAAACTTCTCTCATGCATGCTTCAAGATAATTTTAAGATTTCAACCATCTAAAAATGTCTCTTTGTATCTCTTGCTGCTGGACTTTGTTGATAATATATAGAAATGCTGGTGATTTATGTAGATTTATTTTTATCCTGCAACTTTGTTCAAGTTGTTGAATGTTTCTAGTAGTTTTTAGTTGATTCCCTAGAATTCTCTAAGTACGTCATCATAACATCTGCAAAGAGGGGTAATTTTGTTTCTTCATTGCCTACTCTGATTTATTTAATTTTTTCTCTTATTGCTAAAGCTAACATCTCTACTACAATATTGGATAGTACTGATGACAGTGGGCAACTTTGTTTCACCCCTGATCTTATTGGAAAAGGTTCTAGTTTATCCCCATTATAGATGATGCTTGCTGATGGTGTTAAATAGATGCTACTGATCATTGTAATGAAAATTCCATTTATTCTTATGCTCTAGGTGTTTTAATAGGAATAGGTATTGGATTTTGTTAAATGTTTTTTTTTCCATCTATTGAGATAATTGTATGATTTCTGTTAGGTTGGTTCTTCATATAGTCAATTTTACTAATAGTTGTCCTAATATTGAACAAAACCTGCATTCCTAGTATAAATCCTACTTAGTCATGGTGTAGTATCCTGACAATAATTTGCTTTAATCTTCTTGTTAACATTTTACTTAAGATTTTTACATCAATATTCATTAAGGAGATTGGTCTATAATTTTCTTTCTTTGTTTTGACCCTACCTGGTTTAGTTATCAGCACTACATCTGTGTCATAAAAGAAATTTGATAGGACTCCTTTTTTTCCTATTTTACCAAATAGTTTTTCATAATATTGCATTTAATTTTTCTTTAACCGTTTGATAGAATTCACTTTCTGATGCATCTGGCCCTGGAGATTTTTTTCTGAGGGAGTTGACTAATAGCTTCTTCAATTTCTTTTTCTAAAATGGGACTACTTAATAATTTATTTTTTCCTCTGTTAATCTGGGCAATATATATTTTGTAAGTATTCATCCATTTAACTGAAACTATCATATTTATTGGTATATAGTTGGGCAAAAACAGCTCCCAATTATTGATCTAATTTTCTCTTCACTGATGGAAAGTTTTCTCTTTTTATTTTTGATACTAGCAATTTGATTTTCTTTTCTTTTTTTGATCAAATTAACTAAAAGTTTACCTATTTTTGTTGGTTTTTGCATAAAACCAACTCTTAGTTTTATTTATTAGTTCAATAGTTTTCTTAATGCAAAGTTTCTATCTGGTGAGTCTGCTGTCATCACTAATAGCAACATGTCTCTCTAGAAGAGCCAGTGGATCAAATATTTTACATGTTATTTTTTCATCTTTCATAGGATCATCTAGTTTTAGAATTAGAAGGAAACTGAAAGATTATGTAGGCCAATCATCTCATCTAAAAAGAAGGAAAATAGGGCGTGGAGGGATTATATGACTTGACATGGTTACATGAGTAGAAAATGGCAAATTCAAAATTGGAATTCTATACTATGATTCTCAAAATCAGTGTTCTTTCCAATATACTATAGTCTAATTGAATTTACAAGTCCTTAAGGTTCAAAATGGCTTATAAAGTTTTTAATTTTAAAAATGTCTGAACAGTATAGAACATATCCATTATAGTGACTTTAAGCTTAATGATGGAATTTATAAGAAAATAAGCCTGTAGCAGACTGTTACTGGTGTGTGTGTGTGTGTATTCATGACTATACTATTCATAACCTAATTTTACTCACTCACACTTCATAATTTCTATTTGTCTATTTCAAGTCAACAAGCATTTACTAATTATTTACTATGCACTAGGCATTGTATGATGCACTGGGAATACCAAGAAAAACAATGACAGCCCCTGTCCTCAAGAAGCTAATAATGTAATGCAAGGACACAACAAGCAATCAACTATGTTTTCAAAAGGTGTATATACGATAAATTGGAGATAAGCTCAAAAGAAAAGAAACAGTATTGGAGCACTCAGAAAGGCTATGTATAGAACATGAGATTTTAGCTACAATGGGAAGAAAGCCATGGAAACCATGAACTAAAAGAGAGAAAGAAGAGTGTCTAGATATGAGACAGGCAGTGAAATGCATAGTACAGGGAAATGAAGTGACTTATGTGAGAAACAACAAGAAAGCTAGATTCATTGTATCACTAGATAAAAGTGAAGAAAATGTAAGAAGACTGATAGATTTTTAGGATACTTTCCTTGGGATCAGATACCTTGCCATAGAATTTATAATATTCACTCTCAATCAAAAAAATCAAAATTACAACAGGGAGGAAATTCAAATCCCTAAATCTCTAAAATTATCCTTTAAAAAATCTATAGTGAAAGAAGAATGTCAAATATACTAGCAATCCACTCTATTTATGGATGCAAGTATATAAACAGACCAAAAAAGACCAATGAAAGACTTTTTAAGTTCTAAAAAAACATTTTACCCTTAAGCAGGAATCCAGAATCCTTAGAGAAATTTAAATTAATGCACTGACTTTTTGCCCTGAATAGATAAATTCAAAATAAAAACCCTTAGTCAACTGAAGATAAACATTGCCCACCAATACACCTTGTATTCAGAGTCTCTAAGGTGATTTCAGATTTATAGAATGTAGAGGAAGGGTTCTCATCCTGGGCTCTATGGATACCCAAGAGATCTTTGGTTATATTTCAATAGGTCTATGAACTTGGATGGAGAAAATCTCATCTTTATATTTTTTAACTTGGATTTACCATTTCATTTTTACCCTTGCCAAAGGGGTCCATGACACACAAAAAATATTAACTACTGTAGAGCAACTAAGAAAGTTGACAAACTTTAGGACCTTAAGTCCTAAAATAACTTTTAAAAACATGAAGGAAGCCACCATTCCCCTGAAAATAAGCTTTATTCACATAACTAGTCATTATCACTAAAACATATGAAAATATTTTCCTTGGGCTTATCTCATAATATTCTTCCAGGTACATTGTTTTACTGATAACTAATGCCAACCCAAAAGAGAAATAAAATTTAATGATTCCTCCTTTTTAAAAAATATATTTATATTGGCTTTTAAAACATCTAGTACAACAACTTCATCCCATTTTCTTCCACTTGAAGTTATGTAATAAACATCTCCCAACAGTATCATCAGAAAACTCCGTCTTAGAAAGCATGTCATAGATTACTTCTCTAAATCATTACAGGGGGCAGGCTTAAAGTCTCTGAATTAGGAAAAATCCATTAAAGTATTTACACTCTTTGCCAATAAGAAAGGAAATATAAACTCAATTCAATTCAATACACCAAACAATTATTAAGTGACACTATGTGCTAAGCCAAACATTGGACAATGGGAATACAAAGACAAAAGCAGAATTTTCTCTGTCCTCTAGAAGTTTTCATTTATTCTATAGTTAAATTCAAAGATAGATGAAATATCTTCTTTTTATTTATTCATTTTAGCATTCATTTTAAATTTTGAGTTCAAATTCTCTTCTTCCTTCCAGTGTCTCCCCTTTCATCACTGAAAAAGCAAGCAATATGCTAATCATACACATGAAGTCATGTAAAACATATTTTCAGCTAGCCATAAGGTCAAGAAAAATAAAGTAAAATAGGTTTGCTTCAATCTGCACTTAAGTGACTGTTTTCTCTTGAGGTATATAGCATCTTTCATCATAAGGCCAAGGCTATTGCCTTGGATCATTATCTTGATTAGAGTAGTTAAGATCTAACAGTTGATCATTGTTCCACTATTGGAATTACTATGTATGATGTTCTCATTTTATTCACTTTACTTTCCTTCATTTCATATAAGTCTTTCCAGATTTTTCTGAAGTTCTCATTTCTTATCGCCTAATATTACTCTATTACAACTGTTGAGCCATTCCCCAATTGGCTGATATCCCCTCAGTTTCCAATTCTGTGCCTCCATTAAAAGAGCTGCTATAAATATTTTTGTCCATATAGATCTTTTCCCTTTTTCTTTTGATCTCACTGGGATGCAGGCATTGCTGGGACAAGAGATATGAAATTTTATAGCTCTTTGAGCATAATGCTTAATTGTTCTACAGAATGATTATACTACTTCACAACTCTAGTATACTTATTTTTGCATTTCCCCTGCAGCCTTTGTCATTTTTCTTTTCTGTCATAGTAACCAATCTGATAAGTATGGGAGAGTGCCTCAGAATTGTTTTAAAATGCATTTCTCTAATTAGTAGTGATTTAGGATTTTTTTATGTGACTATTGATGCCTCTGATTTCTTCTTCTGAAAATTGCCTGTTTTATATCCTTTGACAATTTATAACTGAGGAATGGCTCTTCTTTTTATTAATTTGGCTCAGTTCCTTATGCATTTGAGAAACGAGACCTTTATTAGAAAAAGTTGCTGTAAATTTTCCTCCTGGTTTCCTGTAAGGGCCCTTTAAATGGGCGGACACAGTGCATTGGCAGATTTGAGTCCCCCAGGAAGTAATCTCTGTGGATATTAGGACTGCCTTGTAGGTGGGATCTTGGCCACATTGAGATAGCTTTGTAATGGGTGATGCCTCTCTCGCTGGTTGGCTGTGTGTGTGACCTCACAGGCCCTTTATAAGCCCACTGCAGGCAGCAGTCACTCTCTTTAACCTGGCACTCTTTAACCTGGCTCCCTGAGCCAAGTGGATGGATAGCCCAGAGAGGTAAGGATTTTGGTAATGAACACGTGGGTCTTCTGACCAGGTGTTCACTCAGGAACCAACAAGTCAGGGCATCAAGTCAGGGCATAATGTGAGTAGGCATAATAAAGGCTTTTAAGATTACACATGGCTGTTCTTGAGCACGGTACCGGTTATTAAACTATAGATTCAAGAGATCGTGGCCAGAGACCTTTGAAGGCCTCAGAGGAGGCGAGCCGGGTAGAGTTGACACTGCAAAGGTCAGTGGTCAAAGGTACTCTGTAGGGCCTAGGGCAGACTAGTAATTGTAACTGCCAGGAGGGCATGTTACAGTTTCCTATTCTAATTTTGGCTTCATTGGGTTTGTTTGTGCAAAAAGTTTTACATTTCATGTAACTAAAATCACTAATATTAATTCTTGCAGACTTTTCTATATCTTGTTTGGTCATGTGTTATTTCCTTATACAAAGACTTGATAGGTAAAACTTTCCACATTCCCCTAGCTTGTAATATTACCTTTTATGTTGAAATCATGTACTTGGTATTTTGTAATTGTGCTCATGTAGTACTTAGATTTGTCTTGACAAGTAGACTATAAAGTATTTTATATTATCTGCAGTCATTTTCAACAGCATTTTTCCTCATCTTTTTCTTCTGGGTTTTCTTCATAATAAATAGCTGGTGATTTATGTTAATTTGTTTTATACCCTAAAACTTTGCTAATGGTTTTTAGTTGATTAGTTGATAGGGTTCTCTGTATACAATTATACCATCTGCAAAGAATGAAAGTTTTATTTTCTTGTTGCCTATTTGGATTTCTTCTATTTCTTTCTTTTGTTTCTTTGCTACAGTTAACATTTCTAGATAATATTGAATTATAGTGGTGATAATGGGCATCCTTGATTCCCCCCTGACCTTATTGGGAAACTTCTAGTTTATTACTTAGATGATATTTGCTGATAGTTTTAAATAGATACTACCTATTATTTTTAAAAAGATCCATTTATTCTTATGCTTTCTAGATTTTTAATAGAAATATGTTATAGTTTGTGAAAAGCTCTTTATGTATCTATTATGCTAATCATGTATTTATGTTTTTTGTTATTGGTATGGTCAATTATGCTTACTGTCTTCCTAATGTTAAACCAGCCTTGTATTCCTGTACAAATGCTACCTGGTCATAATATATAATCTTTATGATATATTATTGTAATCACCTTTCTAGTATTATATTTACTTTTCTCCATCAACATTCATTAAGGAAGTTCCATAGGTTTCTTTTTCTGTTTTTTTTTTTGCTCTCCCTAGTCTGGATATGAAAATATTTCTATCATAATAGGAATTTGGTAGGATTCCTTTCTATCTTTTTAAATAGTTCATATGGTATTGGAATTAATTGTTCTTTAAATGTTTGGTAGTATTCACTTGTGAATCCATCCAATAATGAGGAGTGTTTTCATTTCTGGCTTCTTTAGTTTCTTTTTCTGAGTTATTTATATATTCTATTTCCTATTCTCTTTATCTGGAAATCTATATTTTTGTAAATATTCATGCCATTTCACTTAGCTTATCAGCTTTATTTGCATATAATTGGGCAAAATAGCACCTAATAATTGCTTTAATTTCATCTTTATTGATGGTATATTCATCATTTTCATTTTTGATATTGGCAATTTTGTTTTCTTTTTAAAAATCAAATTAACCAATGATTTATATGAGAGGAGATTCATAAAATTTGTTTTTAGTTTTATTGATTAGTTCAATGCTCTTTCTTTTAATGTTTTTTTATTTTATTAAACTCTGGATTTTCAGAATTTTTAATTTGTTTTTTTCCTGTTTCTTTTTTTAGTTGTATGCCCAATTCATTGATCTTCTCTCTCTCTTTCTCTCTCTCTCTCTCTCTCTCTCTCTCTCTCTCTCTCTCTCTCTCTCTCTCTCTCTCTCTCTCTCTCTCTATCTTTTTTCTCTTTCTCATCAATGTAAATGTTTAGCGATATGTGGCCATTCTCTTTAATGAAATTGTTTCTTTGATTTGATCTTTGACTCAGCTATTCTTTAGGATTATATTATTTAGTTTCTAACTAATTGTAAGCTATATTTCCATTGTACTTTATTGAAAGTAATTTTTATTGCATTATGATCTGGAAAGAGTGAATATAATTTTCTGCTTTTCCAGATTTATTCATAAAATTTTTATGGTTCAATTTTGTGAAAGTACCATATAAAACTAAGAAAAGGGAATGGGTTTATTTCCATTCAGTTTTCTCCAGAAGTCTATCATATCTCAAATTATTTTTATCTCCTTAATTTATTGTTTATTTTATGATGAGAGAGAAGAAAGTAGATTGAATACTTTTAAAAGAGAAACTACTAACAACTGTAGGAATCTAGAAAGGCTTTGTGTAGTAGGTGATCACTAAACTGTGCTTTGAAAGAATTCTATGAGGTGGAGGTGAAGAGAGTACATTCCAGATGTGAAAAATCACCTATGAGAAACAATATTGGCAAGGAAAAAAATGCATATTGTGGAATCCAACAAGTAGATTTGAGGTCAATTGAATTTCTATCTTAAGCATAAGATATTTACTTGTATTAACTATAGTTGTTCCTATCTATGGCTGAGACCCAAGAATTTTGCTATTAAAGGGCTCTTCTCTAATATGAGGGACAAATTACTTAGTTATCAGTTTATTTGAAAAGTATGAAACCACAGATATTGAAATACATTTTTTATGTGACTTTTTTCATCTCAATGTAGGGTATGGGGGAAAAAAATAGGAAACCTTATGGTAAAAGCTATCTCATTCAGCTTTGTCCTCGCTTACAAAATCTATTTCTATACATACTTTCAGAAAGAGGTGTTTTTCCTTCTCTTTAAAATGAATTGCAATCTTCTTGGTTTTATTTTTTTTCAATTCCTGAGGGATCTGATTTGCACATTACTCTCCCTTTGTGTCCTCACACTGTTCCATTCCTCTAATCCTTTTCCTTTCCTATATACAATTCTCTTTTATCTTGAAAAACAAAACTTTGTTCCAGCCTCATATCTCCTCTGATTTTTGCCTGTCATTTCTTTCTTCTACCAAATCTCTTACAAAAATTGTTTATCCAGTTTTCTCCATCCATTTCTTTCTTAAACCCATGAAATGATATTTTCTCCCTATCCAAACTATTACTTGAAAATCATTAATTATCTTCCTAGCAGAGTGCCTGGAACATATTAGGTGCTTAATAATTTTTCCTTCCTTCCTTATGTTCTTACCAACCAATCTGATGCCCTTCTCTCTGTTTTCATCTTCCTTGATGTGTTCTCAGATGCATTTGACATTGCTTACCATTTGGTTATTGTTTGTTTTGTTTTTGAGAATAATTCTTCCCTTGACTTCCATAACATCACATTACTTTGATTATTATTTAACTGCTCCAAGTTGCTTCAATCTTGCTCTTGCTTGGTACTATTCTCAACTATGAATATGCCTTGGCCCTCTCTTCTTCTCTCTCATGTTCTCCCCTTGAGTGAATTCATCTATACCAAGAGTTGCATTTATCTCCTCTGCACATGATTTCAATTATTATATTTCTTACTACCCCTACTTTTTATATCATTTAGACTAATTCTCAACTATTCCTTAAGCAACCCAATCAGACTCTTCCTTAAACATAGGTTTCACCATATTCTTTCTTACTCAAGATCTTAGAATGGCTCTCTACTGTCCATTACACTAATTCCAAAATAGCTATCTAAGTTTTGAGACATATGATTACAAACACAATTCATCATCACCACCATCACCACCACCATCATCACCACTATTATCATCATAATTATCATCACCCTCACTACCATACATCATGATCATCATCATCACCTGTAATGTTCTTGGTTCAGTTTTCTGGGAGTCTTTGGGGTAGCCTTCCTTTCATTTCAGTAATTGACACAGAGTAGCCAGGAGTTAAAGACCAAGAACAAGGAAAAAAAAGAAAATCCATACAGAACAAATGGGAAGACAAAAAATAATTAGAAAGAGAGAATAGAATAATTTTAATTAAAATGTGAAGAAAATGAAATTAAAAAACCAACATGTAATTAACAAAATAAATCTTCCCATTTGTTCTGTTCTAGATTTTTAGATGGTCCTCATACTTTTTAGGCTTTCTTTTGTCTATATTCCCCATGAAATTAAAACTTTGAAGATACCTGTTTGGGGTTCCCTCTTCTAAGTGATTTCTATGTTATTGACTTCTGGCAACTTTTTTATTGCAGTTCACTCAAATCAAGATATTGACATATGGTAGGAATTTCCTTTTTTTTTTTCTTGTTCCCATTTTAAAAATAATAATATTTTTTAAAAATACATGAAAAGATAGTTTTCAACATTTATCCCTGCAAGACCTTGTGTCCAAATTTTTTTCATTCCTACCTCCTCCCTCCCTTAGATAGCAAGTAATCAAATATAGGTGAAGCATGTACAATTCTTCTGAACATATTTCCACATTTATCATGCTGTGTAAGAAAAATCAGATCAAAAGGGAGGAAATGAGAAAGAAAAAATAAACAACTGCAACAAAAAAGGTGAAAATACTATGTTGTGATCCAGATTAAACTTTCATAGTTCTTCCTGGATGCCTATGGTGTTCTCCATCACAAATCTATAGGAAATGGCCAGAATTACTTCATTGTTGAAAGGAATCCATCACAATTAATAATCACATAATCTTGTTGTTATGTACAATGTTCTCTTGGTTCTACTCACTTCACTTAGCATCAGTTCATGTAAGTCTTTCCAGGTCTTTCTGAAATCATCTTGCTGATGATTTCTTCTAGAACAATAATATTCCATTGCATTCAAGTACCATAATTTATTCAGCCATTCCTCAACTGATGGGCATCCACTCACTTTCCAATTCCTTGACACTACAAAAAGGGCTGCTACAAACATTTTTGCAATGTAGATCCTTTTCCATTTTTATGATCTCTCTTTATGATCTTATAATACAGATCCAGTAGAAACACTGTTGAATCAAAGGGTATGCACAGTTTGATAGCTCTTTGGCTATCATAGTTCCATATTGCTTTCCAAAATGGTAGGATCAGTTTACAACTCCAATAATAATGTATTAGTGTTCCAGTTTTCCCATATCCCTTCCAACATTTATCATTATCTTTTCCTGTAATCTTAGCCAATCTGAAAGGTGTGTAGTAATATCTCAGAGTTGTCTTAATTTATATTTCTCTGATCAATAGTGATTTAGAGCATTTTTCATATGACTAAAAACACTAAAAATGGTTTTAATTTCTTCATCTAAAAATTGTCTGTTTCATATCCTTTGGCCATTTATTAATTGGAGAATGACTTATTCTTGTAAAATTGAGTCAATTCTCTATATATTTTGAAATGAGGCCTTTATCAGAAACATTGAATGTATATTTCCCCCCAATTTTCTGCTTCTCTTCTAATCTTGGCTGTATTGGTTTTGTTTGTACAAAACTATTTAAATTTTTAAAATATTATCAAAATTATCCATTTTGCATTTCATAATGTTTTCTAGTTCTTTTTAGCCATAAATTCCTTATAGACCTGAAAGTTAGTCTATACCTTGTTCTCCTAATTTTCTTATAGTAACTTTATGTCTAAATCATGAACTTGGTATCTTGGTATAAGTGTTGGACAATGCCTAGTTTCTGCCATACTGTTTTCCAATTTTCCCAACAATTTTTGTCAAATAGTGAATTCTTATCCCAGAAATTGGGGTCTTTAGGGCTATTAAACATTACCTTACTATGGTTATTGACTATTATGTTTTCTGAATCTAACCTAGTTCATTGATCCACTGCTCTTTCTCATATCCAGTACCAAATGTTTTTAATGACTACTGCTTTATATTATAGTTTGAGGCCTAGTACCACTAGGCCACCTTTGTTTTCATTTTTTTTCACTAAAGAATTTTCTTAAGTTTCTGATTATGAATTTCATTATTAGCCATAATCTTCCCTATATCAATTTTTATCCATTTGCTATGAAATCTTCTTCCTTCCCCTATCCCTTACCATCTCAATCTATGCCTATCCATTCTTCAGGGTATTAGTTTTCCCTAGGAGCCCCTTCTCATAAGGTTGGATAAATGGCCTAAGCATCAAATATCTTCAGATTATATCCATTGGAAGGCTCCTATATCCCTTCAGAGCAGAATTCTCTTCCCTCATGGGAGCATTCATCAGTGGTAGTAATTTGGACCACTGAGACAATTTCTCTCCTTTTCTTTGCCCCCTTTTCAAGGCATTTCTTTTCATCCTTGACCATTCTCTTGTAGGCTCTTTTCTTTCTATAAATCTAAAAACAATTATTTTCCAGATGCTCTAAATAATTATTTATATGAGAAATGCAAATTAAGACGACTCTGAGGTAGCACTACATACCTCTCACATTGGCTAAGATGACAAGAAAAGATAATGATGAATGTTGGAGGGGATGTGGGAAAACTGGGACACTAATACATTGTTGGTGGAGTTGTGAACTGATTCAGCCATTCTGGAGAGCAATTTGGAACTATGCTCAAAAGGCTATCAAGTGCATACCTTTTGACCCAGCAGTATTTCTACTGGGCTTATATCCCAAAGAGATCATAAAGGTAGGAAGTGAATCTGTATGTGCAAAAATGTTTGTGGCAGCCCTTTTTGTAGTGGCAAGAAACTGGAAACTGAGTGGATGCCTTAGTTAGAAAATGGCTGAATAAGTTATGATATATGAATGTTACGTAATATTATATGTAATTATATATATATTATATGTAATTATATATATATATATATATATATATATATATATATATATATATATTTCTATAAGAAACAATCAACAGGATGATTTCAGACAAGCCAAGAGAGATTTATATGAATGATGCTAAGTTAAATGAGCAGAACCAGGAAATTATTATACATGGCAACAACAAGTTTATGTGATCAGTTTTAATCTGATGGATATGGCTCTTTTCAATAATAAGATGATTCAGGCCAGTTCCAATGATCTTGTGATGAAGAGAGCCATCTACACTCAAAGAGAGGACTGTGTGAATTGAGGATAGATCACAACATAACATTCTCACTCTTTTTGTTGTTTTATTACATTTTATTTTTTCTCATTTTTTTCTCCTTTTTGATCTGATTTTTCTTGTGCAGCAAGATAATTGTACAAATATGTATGCATATATTGGATTTAACATATATATTTTAACATGTTCAACCTATATTGGATTACTTGCCATCTAGGGAGGGGGTAGGGAGAGGGAGGGAAAAAATTTGGATCACAAGGTTTTGCAAGGGCCAATGCTGAAAAAGTATCCATGAATATGTTTTCAAAATAAAAAGCTTAAATAAAAAAAAAATTACCCCCATTTTTAACTTCTGGCGTGATTTGAGTATACTTCATATTCCTCCCTCTCTTCTTCTCTCCTCCCCTTTTTATACACCCTCTCATTTTGTAATTTAGTCCCACAGAAATATTCCAGTAATAATAATAAAATTTCTCATTTATATAGTAAATTAAAATTTGCTAAACATTCTATATGTGTTATCTCAGTTGATACTAACTTAGGGACATCTCATCTTTTAACTTTTTTTTTTAATATTTTGAGCTCAAATCCTGTCTCATATATGTACTATTTGCGAGGCTGTATTACTTAGCCTTTCTGTGTCTGAGTTTCCTCAATTTTAAAATGGGAGGTGTGATAATAGCCCCTATTTTCTAGGCTTGTCATGAGGAAAAAATGAGATAATAAGCTAGAAATAGCACTTTATAAACCTTAAAGAAGGATAAATGATAAAGCTAGATAACTTATAAACCTAGATAAATTATAGCTGTTGTTGTTGTTGTTTAATGAGTTTTGTTTATACTGTCAACAGGGAACCATATTATTGACAGTACTGAAGCACACGCCTATGTGTAGGTCATTTGGAGGAACTATGGGTGTTTAGTCTGAATAAGAGGAGTTTTAAGTTTTAAGAGAGATGTCATAGATGTTTTTAAACATTTCAAAGTAAGGTGAAAGAGAGATTGAATTTGTTTTGCCAAGGAACTAGAAACTAAGAACAATGGTAGAAGATGCCCAATTGGCCTTCTGGTAGAGATTAGATTAGTGATATTACAGAAGATATTCTTGCCTAGTTGACTGAATTGGTCTCTGAAATTGCTTCCAAAATTGAGATTCTGTAATTCTGTGAAGAAAAAAGAACTTCAGTTCTTTGGAAAAGAATATATTAATAAATGTGTATCAACCAGGCATTCCCTTATAAACTCAACATCTCATTTTTAAAGCATTGCCTATTATCCTGGAAAATAATATCTTATTTATCCTGTATGAAAGAAATAAATTATGCTTAATAGATAATTGTTGAATCCAATTTAATTGATCTATTTGCTTTATGGGAATTTTTCTAGTAAGCTTGTTGCATAAGAAACACCCACTTATTAGCAAATTTGGTAGATGCCATTATTCAGAATGTGATAAATACTAGAGTGAGTCATTTTGTAATAGAAGAAACTGAGACCTAATTTGAGTTATCCAATTCCAATAGCCAATCTGTTGGAAAGTAAATATAAAAGCAAAACCTAATAACTACTACATCATTATCCTACTGACATATTTCTTTGTTTTTTACTTCCCTGTACTCTTTCATTCATTTCTGGTATAAAGTATATATGTTAACATGTATATTATATATATATATATATATGTCTACATCTGTGATTTTATCAGGGAGTGGATATGACACTCGGTATGGAAATATTGTTGACGAATGTTTATCAGATGCTTTGATCAGATTAAGGGACACACTTGCTGTTCTTAACAGGGTTGGTCATCAGTTCAATTAGCCTTTTAAGGCTAGCTCTTTAAGAAAAAGAGTAGCAGTCCAATGAGCCTCAAAACTCTTCATATAAATTCAAAAGATACAATTTTGCCTCCAGTCTGTAGGGGGAATTGAAAAGCTATAGAGACTACAGGAAGAGAGAAATTATTACCAAACAAGATGGGAGATTATGAAAAGGCTAGGAGAGTAAAGCACACATAACTTTGGTTTTTAGTTTTATCCATTATCTTCCTGTTCTTTTTGTTTTCAATTGTGTTTAATCTTTGATTTATTTTCTTTTAATATTTCTACTTTTAAGTTAATTTAAGGTTATTAAATCCATCTAGAATCTCTCCTTCCTTTGGGAGTTTAATTATGGATGAATGGATGGATGGATGGATGGATGGATAGAGAGAAGAAAAAACCATCTATGCTTTGTTCAATTCTTCTTTCTGAGAAAAAAAATTATTTAGATTCTAGATTTCCTGTTCTGTTATTGTGGGTATTTTATACTTTGAAAATATTCATCACTTTCTCTTATTTTTCAATTTTGTTGACATAGCATCAGGCATAATAATTTCTTATGCTTTTCTTTATTTCCTCAATGTTTTTGTGAATTTTCTCTTCTCATTCTTAATGTTGCTGATTTAGTTTTCCTCTCATCTAAAAAAAATCAAATTGGATAATTGTTTATTTTATTTAGTTCTTAATCTTCTCATTTTTCAGTTACATATTTAATTCATGGATTATTTTATTTTCTTCTGAGATTTTGCATTTAGATATCTAACTGTGGTGCAGAACAAAGAGAATTAACCTCAGATCCACAAAGTTCTGAGTTTGTATATCATTTTTCAACCATATTTACTGTGTAATCCTAATCAAGTCATTTAATTTTTCAGTGTTCCAGATTCTGGGCACCATGTTGACTAATAAATGTTTCCTTAATCCTTTGGTCTTCTGCAACAGGGCACACCAAATCTGAATTTTCAAATCACAGTAAAAAAAGCAAGCGAATTTTCTCCATTTTGAAGTTTTAAATGTTAATTTCCCATTACTCAATCTAATCTCTGCCTTTCCAAAATCCTTTGACTTCTTCAGAGTGCTGACATTTAGCAAGGACACCATTAAGCAATGCCCACATAAAACAGAAATTCTTAGCCTTTTTTGTATCATAGACCCTTTTTGACAGTCTGGAAAAGCCTATGGATCCCTTTGATGAATAATGTTTTAATTGTGTATGTACTTGAGAATATTAAGAAATCAATTGTATTAAAATGAGGTTATCAAAATTTTTAAATTAAAAAAAATTGTATTCAAGCTTTTTATTTACAAAACATATGCTTGGGTAATTTTTCAACATTGACTCTTGCAAACCCTTCTGTTCCCAATTTTCCCTTCCTTCTCCACACCCCTTCCCCTAGATGGCAAATAGTACAATACATGTTAAATATTTTAAAATATATGTTAAATCACATATTTAACATGTATTGGTTAACCTGCCATCTAGGGGAGGGAGGGAAGGAGGGGAAAAATTGGAACAAAAGGTTTGGCAATTGTCAATGTTGTGAAGTTGCCCATACATATATCTGGTAAATAAAAACTATATATATGTGTGTGTGTGTGTGTGTGTGTGTGTGTGTGTGTGTGTGTGTGTGTGTTTGTGTATGTACATATATATATATATATATACACATATCTATAATCCAATATATATATATATATATATATCCATATTTATACAGTTATCTTGCTGCACAAGAAAAATAAGATTAAGAAGGAAGAAATAAAACTGAGGAAGAAAACAAAATTCAAGCAAACAACAACAGAATGAGTGAGAATGTTATTTTGTGTTCCTCATTCTATTCCCATAGTCCTCTCTCTTGGTGTAGATGGCTCTCTTCATTACTGAACAAGTGGAACTGGTTTGAATCATCTCAATGTTGAAGAGAGCCACATCCATCAGACTTGATCATCATATAGTCTTATTGTTGCCATGTATAATGATCTCCTGGTTTTGTTCATTTCAAAAAGTTATCAATCTTTTAAAAAGTTCACAGACTCCATGTTAAGGATTCCTGTTCTAGAGAGTACATCCAAAAAACTCATACACTAAATTTAAAAAATTATCTTTCCAGGTTTGCTAAAATAAAAAAGATGACATGAAAACAAAAGGTTCCTAAGATGGACATGGAAATTGTCTACAGATAGTTGACAGCTACCCTTAGATATGCTTACCTGTCCAATTGCTTTCATATGCCATCAGGTCCCTCTACCCTCATGTATACTAAGTTCCTCTACCCACATATATACTAAGTCAATATCAACATATAAAAGCATATGTTCTTTCAAGAAGATGTATCTATGGTAGATTGATCAATAACCCTTAACATTTCTCTTTACAGGTATATGCTTCTATAGTCAATCCCAGAGCTTTCTATTCACCTCACAGTTAGAAGCAATCACTAGCGATGCCCCAAATCGTGAAGCCTTTATCTATCAGACTGCTGTCTATACATCTTTGGATGACATGATCAGAAATGTGCGATTTTGGTGTGTAATCAAAAAGATACATTTCTGCAGTTTTAGTACAAGGTTTGGTCATCTATACTGCCCCATAAAATGAAACTCTTACACTTAGATTCCTCAGAATGTGCAAACCACCACTCAGCTGCTAGTCATGTAACTTGTAAGGTGTTAATTGGTATCAGCTGAAGGCAGTCTTCCTTGGCCCTCGTTAATATTGTGCCCCTGTTCTTTTTGCTATGCAGAAAGGACTCTAATAATTGAAATGCAGATGCACAGTTTCCCAGGTAGGGATGAGAAGAGCATTTCTAATATGTTCAAGGATACACCTGTTTTTCCTCTTCATTATACACAAGAGAAAAGGTCACAGTTTCCTGGTGACTTGTAGATGAAAAGGGGTGTTCCTGATTACAGCTGTTGCCTAGGAATTCAGCAAGTCTCAGAGGGCAAAGGGCAATCCTGAATTGCAAAGCTTAACAGGAAAGGATAGTAAGTTCCTCTATGAAAGGAGTTGCAATTATCCCAGGTGGGCCAACTAGAAACTGACCTTTACCCAGCGGGGCTGTCTCCACTTAATTTTATTGGACATAGAAAATAGACTGCCATCTACCAAGAAACAAGAGAGAAGTAATAATAATAATCACAATGATAATCATAGCTCACATTTCTATTGTGTTTTTAGGTTTATACAAGTCTATTGTATTTTTTCTAACAATTCTGTGATGAAAGAAGTGCTCTTGTTATCATGCTTACTTTATGAATAGGCAGCTAAATTCAGAGAAGTCAAATAACTCATAGTAACTCAACCACTCAGCATCTCAGGTGGAACTTGAATTCAGGTCACTTATAGATCATCATAGTGCCTGGAATGCACTGCCTCCTCAACCCTGCTTCATAGAAACCCTCAATTCATTCTTCAATTAAATGTTTAAATTAAGTGACACGTCCAAAAGCAAACTATTCTGATCCCAGTCCCAAATTGTCACTTTCAACACATTGGATATTCTTTTGATTATTTATTTTTGTTTAGTTTTTGATGTGCATTTTACTTCCCCCAGTAGAATGCAAGCTTTCCAAGGGCATGAATTCTGTTGTTATTGTCTTTTATTCCTAGGAATTATTCCCCTGGTGACCCATTGGAGATTCTTTTTTTTATTTTTTTAAATTTTTAAATTAATTTTATAATTATAATTTTTTGACAATACATATGCAGGAGTAATTTTTTTTACAACATTATCCCTTGTATTCATTTTTCCCCATTGGAGATTCTTAAGAAATATTTATTCATGGTATCATACATGTAAAGTTATTAAACAGATTAAAAGTGATCAGATTCACATTTTTTTCAGATTCAACCTTTTTATTTTATAGATATAAAAAACGAGGTACAAAAAGATTGAGTGACTTTCCAGTAGTCACACAGCTACTGTCACACTTGCCAATAGTCACACAGGATTTGAACCCAATTCTTTATGACTCAAATTGCAGGGCCTTCCCCCAAAATGGAAAGGTGGATATCTTCCCTTTCACTGGTGATCTGACTCTTTCAGCTCTCTCTCAAGTTCTTTCAGAGTTGTGGTACTCCCAAGGCATCTTTAAGCTACCCAATAACAGTGATGATTTTGATTTGGTGATTTTTACCTGGCTGAGAGTCATGCAATACCATTCTCTGCAAGGGACAATCTCACTCTAAGGACAATGGAGAACATGGTGAACAACACATTATAAATAAATGATCTATGGGATAATTTGTGTAAAGGATGCCATCAATGAGCTATATGGAAAAATAGATGAGTGATCAAATAGTAAGACAAAGGGATAACCATTTGCCTCCAATATCCATATAATCTTAAGACAATAAACCCAAAGCCAGAAATTGACAGGACAATATTCCTGCAAAAAGAAAAGGCATACAGATGTATTATGTACTGTATTGGAAAGAATACCCACATTACAGATCCTTAAAAATATCAGATTACTTAAATTAGCATAAGAAACAATTGGATTATAGATTTATAGCTGGAAGGGACCTTCCTGTCTATTTATATTACCATCTCATTCCATAAATGAGGAAAATGACCAGAATAATTAAGTGATTTGACCAATATCACAAGTTAGCAAGTAACAGAGTCAGGAACAGATTTTACCTTTCCCATCCGCTGTTTTTCAGCCTCCACTAATAGGCTGGTCTCTCCCTTCACTGGCTTTCATTAGGCATCCTAGTTCTACATAAATCTGTTTCCCAAGTCACTTATTGATTACTTTTTTCAACTATCAAGAGACTAAACTGAAAAGACTAAAATTCAATTCAGTTCAACCAGTGTTTGCTCTATATCTCATGGGGTAATGAATTTGCTCCTATTGGCCTATTCAAGCAGAAACTGAATGACCACATGTCAGGGGTGTTGAAAAAGGATTGTACAGCATATATAAAGGTTGTGTCCCTTGTGATTCCTTTTACCTCAAAGCTTCAATGATTTTATACTATGTATGCAACACTTTGGCTGATACAAAAACACACAAAGATAATAATTATCATTATGATTTTTCATTGTTTTATAAAAAGTCTTTTCTAAAGATCAATGCCTATGATGTTAGTAGTATAAATATTATTATCTAAATTTTACAAAGGATAAACTGAGTCTCAGAAAGTATTAGAGCAGTTAAGTAATAAAATATTAGACCAGAAGTCAGAAAGACTTGAGTTTAAATCTAGCCTCAGATATTAGCTGTGAACTCTGTCACTTAACTACTGTTTGCCTCAGTTTTCTCAACTCCAAAATAGGAATAAAATAGCACCTACTTTTCAAGACTGCTATGAGGTACAAATGAAATAATATTATATATATACATACATATATATACACACACACATAAAGCACATAATATATAACTGCTTCTAACATACTAGGTGCTATATAAATGGTTATTACTTTTTTCCTTTTTTTCCCCATGTGTAACTTGTTCATAGTCATGTTACTACTGAGTGGAAGAATAAGATCCAGACTCAATTTTTCTAAGCCAAAGCCATAATCTACATAATGCTGCAATATCTACATGAAGAAGGCTCTCTGCCACTAAAGAGTTTATCATTTCATATGGGCAGGGGAAAAAATAATAACATGATGAAACAAATAATGATATGAGACAGTGACCATGAATTGTTTGAACTTAAAAGCTATCAGAGTTTAGGAGCAGATCATTTTATTCTGAGGAATATTGGAGAAAGAATGCTTTATGGAGAAACACCATCTGGCCAAGGAAGATGGAAAGAAAGTTAGAGATTAATAAAAAAGGAAATTCATTGCTGATTATTTTGTGAAAACATCCAACCTTTTCCTGTCACCAGGACAGAGCTCCAAGGATCTTTCTCTTTCCTTTACCTGCTGTCAAAACAGCCCAGTATCCAAGCCCTCACTGTTGGCAGAGACCTGAGCAGTAGGGAACATTAGTGGGAGATGACAAGTGCCAGCAGTAGTGTGACAGGAATAGGAATTATAGTCATAGAACTGTAGCTGTTACTCATTTGGTAACAATACTATTTCAACTAAGTTTAGGCTTTAAAGCTTCCTAGGCAACACAAAACTCATAAACTTACCGATGGACACTGACCAGGCATAAATATTGATTATAACCAGATACAGATAACTTGGGATTCCCTCAAACTTTTTTCTACCTTGGAGAGTTCCATTGTCCAACCTAATTGCTTTACTATGCATTAAGATTGTCTTCATCTTCTTCTGGTTTACTTCTGAAACTAAATAAGGTAATAGCCTTCATGTGAACATCAATCAGACCCAAGATGAAATTTGTACCTTGAACAAGGTGCACAGAATAACACAGTGATTTGTCAATTTGATTTAAGGGCCCTAATTTAGAACTTAGAGTTACCTTGAAGGATGCTTATGAGGAAAAATTGTCTCTACACAAAGAGGATATGAGACCTTGATAAGCTGAGAATTTTCAATCTATTCACTTAGTTCCCCAGTGAAACTAAGACATTTATTTTTTTAAATAATATTTTATTTTTCCAGCTACATATAAAGATAATTTTCAACATTCATTTTTAAAAGTTTTTGAATTCGAATTTTTTCTCCCTTTGTCTCCTCCAGTCCCACCAAGGTGGAAAACAATCTGATATAGGTTACACCTCTGCAATCATGTTAAACATATTTTCACATTAATTATGTTGTGAAAGAAGAAATAGAAAAAAGGAGAAAACCACAAAAAAGTGAAAATAGTATGCTTCAATCATTCAGGCTCTGTAGTTCTTTCTCTGGTTGTGGATAAATTTTTTCCATTAGGAATATTTTGGGATTATCTTATGTCTCTGAATTGCTGAAAAGAGCCCAATCTCTCATAATTGATCATCACACAATGTTGTGATTACTGTGTACAATGTTCTCCTGGTTCTTCTCACATCACTCTGCATCAGTTCATGTAAATATTTTCAGGTTTTTCTGAAAGAATCCTGCTCTTCATTTCTCATGGCACAATAGTATTCAATAATATTCATATACCACAACGTATTCAGTCTTTCTCCAATTGATGAGCATTCACACAATTTGCAATTCCTTGGCACCACAAAAAGAGCTGCTTCAATTAGTTGTTTGATGCTTTAGCACCCAATTTGTGGTTTTCTTAGCAAAGACACTAGAATGGCTTGCCATTTCCTTCTCCAGTTCATTTTACAGATGAAGAAAATGAGGCAAACACAATTCAGTGATTTGGTCAGATTCATACAGCTGCTAAATGTTTGATTCTAGATTTGAAATCAGGTCTTCCTGACTCCAGACTAGCACTCTATTGTATAACCTTGTTGCCCTAAAATTGCTAAAATGTTGGCACATATAGTCTATTTCCCTTTTTTTGTGATCTCTTAGATGCAGATCTAGTAGGATTATTACTGGATCAAAAGGTTTGCACAGTTGTACAGCCCTTTGGGCATAGTTCCAAATTGTTCTCCAAAATAATTGGATCAGTTTACAACTCCAGCAACAATGTCTGTGCCCCAGATTTCCCACATCTTCTCCAACATTTATCATTTTCTTTTTCTGTCACATTACTCACTTTATAACAAAGTGTTTGCTAATCTATGTGCCAGCACTGGGCTTAATTCAGGGAAACAACCTACCTCAAGAGAGTTTAACTACAAGGCATATGGGAAGACCCACAAGATCTAAAACTGAAGCCATAGGCCTTATGATGAGGTACATCAGCAAGATGTATGTGAATTCCCAGAGCTCTGAAGAATGGATCAACGGGACAAATGTTAAAGATTGAAGGATTGTAATTGATATCCCTGAGATTATTCAATCAGCAGGAACTGCCATGTTGTTCTTCCCTACTGGCTACTTTGATAGATAAATAGCTCCAGAATTTGGAAGAATAGAGGAAATGGAAATTAATAATAACAACAACAATAGCAATTAATTATAATGATAGTAGTAATTAACATTTAAGTAGTGCTTACTATCAGCCCTCCATCACTGAAATCCAACTCACTTTCATGTCAGGGAATCGCTTCCCTGATGTAATGATTCTTTTTGAGAACAAAGAACAACAATGTGCCAGAAACTGTTTTCATTGCTTTACAATTATTATTTCATTTGGTCTTCACAATAATGTTATTATTATCTCCATTTTGCAGATGAGGTAACTGAGGCAAACAGAAGTTTGATGAATCGCCCAGGCTTACACAAACACAACTAGGAAGTGTCTAAGGGCAAATTTGAACTCAGTTCTTCTTGACTCTCCACAAGGTATTCTATACACTGAGCTTTCTTGCTGCAGGATGCTTCTGATGCATTAGGCACCTCTGGTGGGGGAGAAAACTTCTCTTTTGCAAAACTGGTTCAAAAAATATCATCTCCTACTACACGTGCTCGCTCTCTCTCTCTCTCTCTGTATATATATATATATATATATATGTATACATATATATACACATATACATATATATGTGTATATGTATGTGTATGTATGTATGTGTATGTATGTGTATGTATATCTATATATACATATATACTTTTAAAAGTAAGCATTCATATAGGTACATGCAGCATAGGAATTGAGCTATTGACTCACCACAGAAGATGAGTGTTACAGTTTATTCCAATATGATGTTCTTTGTCTTAATTAAGTAAAAAGCTAATTAAGTCTCCTTCTTAACTTGAGAAAAATAAGGATAGGTCCAGGATTCTTCTTTGCTGAATCCCCAGTCTTAGATCATGTCTTTCCCTCAAGATCAAAATTGCAGTAAGTCCATTCTCATGACCATGCAGAGAAATATCAGTCAGCTGAGAATGAGGCAGCAGTGACCTTAGTTCAGCAAGACGGAGAGCTCAGTGTGAGTTCCAGGAGTGGCCAGAGGAAATGTTCCCAGAGCACCATTGCATT
The DNA here is from genome assembly GCF_048593235.1 of Sminthopsis crassicaudata. Lineage (NCBI taxonomy): Eukaryota > Metazoa > Chordata > Mammalia > Dasyuromorphia > Dasyuridae > Sminthopsis > Sminthopsis crassicaudata. Next base: position 33,322,823 of record NC_133620.1, on the reverse strand, counting down.
CTCTTGGTCTCTGGCATTAAGGGGCCAACTGCATCAATCTTTTAGTAGATCCTACCGGCCAATCTGTCAGAAGCAGCGTGTATACTGTATTTCTAAGGGCACAAATAGCTAGAGTGAGGAAGAGAGACCAGAATTGGAAATGTGAGAAAATTGGAAAGAGGCTTGAGCAAAAAAAAAGTGTCGTCCATCCATATGATTTGTTCTGTCCATACTGGCTACTCATATACTGCTGTGTTGTTTCCCATCCCCAGCAGAGAGTGGTGTGCCTTTGCACCTGGAGTAGCCTGCTTCTGGCTGCCAAGCCCCTTTCCCCAGTCTGGACATGATCACTGTGTTCCCAATAGGCCTTGTATTTGCAGTATGCTTGAAAGAGAAATGTGACCCCAGATTGCAAAGTCTGGCAGTACTGGAGAAAAACACATAGATAGTTATAATAGCTGGCATTTATACATATATATATATATATATAATCTCCCCATAGATAATGATAACAGTATTCATATATGTGTGAATATATATATATATATGTATGTTTATATGTATCCCCATAGATAGTAGCTAGCATTTATATATGTGTATGTGTGGATGTATTATATATGAACATGTATATATATTTATTTATTTCTATATTTAAAAAACCTTAAGGACCTTAAAATATTATCTCATTTATCCTCACCCCAACCCTAAGAGGCAGGTGCTATTATTATCCCCATTTCAGAGATGAGGAAACTAAGAAAGACAAAGGAGAAATAACTAATTCAAGATCACATAGATAGATAGTCTAAGGCTAGACTTGAACTCAGCTCCTCCTGACTCTAGGCTCATCACTTTATCCACTGCATCATCTAGCTGTCTTTATTATGATAGGGGAGCCTTGAAAACTGCAAATAATAGCTAATAATAATCATAGCTTACATATGGATATTGTTTACTGTGTGTCGGGTGCTGTGCTAAGTGCTGAAATCTCATTTTATCCTTACCACAACCCTAGGAGGAAGGTGTCTTTATTAACTCCATTTTATAGATGAGGAAAATTGAGGCAGACAAAGCTTAGGTGATTTTCCTCACACAGCTAGCAAGTGTCTGAGGCTGGATTTGAATGCAAGTCCTCTTGCCTAAGGTCAGTGCTCTGTAAGCCTAGTGGCCTCCCATCTCTAAAGCATTACATGGCTCACATGGCAGTTTTCTCCATATCATTCTCATGAAATGAACTGGAATGACCAGTGTCATGATCCCCATTTTGCTGATGTCACAAACTAGTGAGGATTAGAAGGAGGATAGAGACTTAGGTCTCTTCCCTCTGCTTTTCCATATGTTGTGGTCAAGTAGAAAGAAAAATAGATTATGTCGGAGGACCCAGGTTCAAATCCTGGCCTTGTGACTTCTACAGAGTGACCTTAAGAAAGTCACTTAACCCCTCTCAGACTTCATTTTTCTTATTCTGTAAAATGGCTGAGGGGCTGCTAGGTGATACTGTGGTAGTTAGAGTACCAGCCCTGAAGTTGAAATCTGTCCTCAGACACTTATTAGTTGTATAACCCTGGGCAACTCACTTAACTCCAATTGCCTCATGAAAGAAAGAAGGAAACAAAGGAAAGGAGGAAGGGAGGGAGGGAGAAAGCATCAAAGGAGGGAGGAAAGCAGGAAAGGAGAAAGGGATGAAGGGAGGGAGGGAGGAAGGGAGGAAATCAGCAAAGGAGGGAGGAAAGCAGGAAAGGAGAAAGGGATGAAGGGAGGGAGGGAGGGAGAAAGGGAAAGAGAGAGGAAAGGAAGAAGGAAGGGAGGGAGGAAGGAAGGAAGGAAGGAAGGAAGGAAGGAAGGAAGGAAGGAAGGAAGGAAGGAAGGAAGGAAGGAAGGAAGGAAGGAAGGAAGGAAGGAAGGAAGGAAGGAAAGAAGGAAAGAAGGAAGGAAGGAAGGAAGGAAGGAAGGAAGGAAGGAAGGAAGGAAGGAAGGAAGGAAGGAAGGAAGGAAGGAAGGAAGGAAGGAAGGAAGGAAGGAAGGAAGGAAGGAAGGAAGGTGAAGCCATTGATCTGGAGGTGGGAGGGAGGGACCTCAGAGACACCTCATCCAATCTTCTCATTTTACAGATACTGCCCAAAATATCAAGGAACTCAACATCAAAGATGGATTTGAACTCAATTCTTCTGACTCCAGATCCAGTTATCTCCTTCTTTATATGATGTTCCTTCAGAGAGAAGTGTTATGATCCCTTCCAGTTCTAAATCTATTATCCCACATAATAGAATATGAAAGGCATTGGACTTTCCTAAGGTTCTTCACTTAAAACATCTGGAAAGTCTTTATCAAACATGTGTGCATACAAATGTATGTGTTTGTATGTATCTTCATATATATATATATATATATATATATATATATATATATATATATATATATATATATATATATATATATATACATATACAAATACAAATACATATTTATTCTATGTATATAGACATTCACTTACATAGATAAATCAGTTTATCATGATGGATTTCTATATATTTTTCTCTTACACTGGAACCAAAAAGTAATTTATGTTCTTTAAAAAACCAGAAAACAAAGAGTTAGATAGATGAATCACTGGTGACCCATATAAGACGAAATCCATTTCCCCGAAAGGAAAATTTGCCTATACAGCTGTGATAGACAATCTAATCCCAACAAGAAGCAAGACTGAGAAATAGATATTACCAAGTAATTCATTCTAGCAATGTGCCTGTATTCATTTACTTCCACACTTAACCAATATTTCCTATTTGTTCCTTAGTTCAGTCGAAACCTGTGCTGGCCACAGGAAAAAACCTTGCCTCTAGTCTGAGCAGGACGATGTTTGTTTCCACCGTTGCCCATGATCTGATTAAGAGTCAGCTGTTGATTCCCAGTTTAATTAATCCTGATGGGCTATTGATGCACTGCAACTGTTTGTCCTAATAATGAGTTTGGAAATGAGAACAGTGACAACCCATTTAGACAGCTGCCAGGGGAAATCATCATTTGAGCATACTCCCGGTCAAGACAACGGGGGAGAAATGGCGGTGTTTTGATGGGCAGTTCACATGGCTCTGTCACATGAGTTTTATTTCTGCATTCCCGGCGAGGCGGACACACCAGCAGCTAGTGATGAATGTAGGAACCCTGACTGGCGGCGCAGTTAAGAACGTTGCTTCCCATCAGTTTATCAGAGATGGGCACGCGGCCTGAAGTGTGCTAAATGTATAGTTGGTACAGCAACAGGCACTGAACAATTTAGGTCAGTTCCTTGCAATGCTTAATTAGACTAATATCTCTGTTTGCAATTAAGAGCAGATGTGACAAGCTAATGTGTCCATGCACAGACAAATTAACCTCTGCCCATCAGCTGCTTGGATCTGTGAGAAAGCTGCCATGTTGTTCTTCTGTTCCACTGAATCTAAAAAAAGGTGCAGAATTAGGATAAACATGGATGTTAATAGAATACCCACTTCCCATGAAGCACCATCCACAGAGAGCACTTCTCAGGCATATTGACAGACTACTGTCTCTCTCCTAATTGAGGAAAATGTCACTTTTTTTAAAAAAGATTTTTAACAATTTCTTTTTAGTAATTGCTATTTAAGGGAGTTAATTTTTTTTCCTGTGAAGTAGATTTGAGTCATAGAAATCTGGTTCTTACCTCTAAGCAATATCTCCACCAATTTTCCTATGCCATTTAGTTATCATAACTATATTCTAAAGAAAGTAAAGTTAGGTCAGACCTGGTTTAGACCAGGAAGTAATCATCTAATCTACGGGTTCGTCCATTTAGGACTTATTGGTAAGGGAAATTGGGACAGAAGAAGAGATAATGAGAGTGAATTGGTTTGGTTTTCAGCCTAGGGCTGTTAGCTAATAACAATGATAAAATATGAAATCAGAATCTTTGAGATTTCCAAGTCCTACAATCCAACTTGCACCTCTTAGGATCTTATCTCCTGATCTTCCAAAGAATTCATATTATGGGGGCACCTATATGATGCAGGGAATAGAGCACCAGTCCTGGAGCCAGGAGGAGCTGAGTTTGAACTTAAATTCAGACATCTAACACTTATTAGTGACCCTGGGCAAGTCACTTAACCCTAATTGTCTTGCCAAAAAAAAGATTTAAAAATCATATTATAATCAGATATTAGGAGAGCTCAATAATAAGGCAGATGGAAAGATCAAATGGTCCTCAGGGTGCAATCACAGAAAACATGGTAAAGACTGAGCCTCAGTTTTCTTATTTGTTAAATGAAGATTTAACAAATGACCTTGAAATCTTTTCTAACTCTAACCTTTCCAATGCTATAGTCCTAAGATGGTTTTTAAATGAGTATGAACAATACAAAAATTACCAAAATCACAAGTCAAATACTTGGCCTAAACAAATAAATAGATAGATAGATTGATAAATGAATGAATAATTAAATAAATGAACAAAGAAATGAATGGATGAATGAATGAATTAGTGTAATAGACAGCAAACGGTCCCTGCATTTGTCAGGTTAAGAGAGAAACTTATTCAAACCATTTTTGAATTGGACTTTTTAAATAGCTATTTTAGAAGGCAATGGGAAGTTTCAAAAAGTAAGAATAATATAGATGATTAAAGGATTGAAAATAGAAAAAGTAAGGAACATTCTTAGGATTATTTGGCCTCAACAAGAAAGAGCAAGGAATGAACTAATGGGACTGCTTGAATGATAGAATGACTCTTATACAAATGGTGTGATCAGATGTGCTCTGTATCTATTGTGTATAGGAATGGGAGAAAGGAATTTTTCCTAGAGAAGGAATAATTTTCTTAAGTTTCTTAGTGTCTTGGGAATTTTCTAGATAGAGACTACTTTTCTTTTATAAGTGTTACAAATCCATTTCTCACTCATTCAAAACAAAAAGACAATAGGATCCTAGATTTAGAACTATAAGAGTTTTTCTCAATCACCAAGTCCAAATCCCTTCTTTTACAGGTGGGGAAACTGAGGCTTAGGGAAGTTAGGCAGTTGGACTGCAATCACAAAGCTAGTAAGTATCTCTGGGAGATTGGAGAGATCTTTCTGGTTCCAAGTCTAGTGTTCTCCCCACATCATGCCCAAGTTCTTTGCATGAAACTTCTCAAGGGTTAGGTCACCTCAACCTCTAAGTACAATGCCAGTCTACCAGCTACTCCCAATTCATGGCATATTTTACATATCCCCAAAACTTTTGCTTTCAGGGAGTCTTAGATGGTAAAAAAAAACCTATCCACTTGAAGAATAAAACTGATAGCTAACAAACAAGGTGAATTCACTATTAACTTATTGGTCAATATGAACAGGCCTTTGCTTGCAATTAATTTCATTGGTGGGAGGTTACAACCACCACACACCTAGGTAGAAAGGGCTGATCATCATGTCTAAACAAGCCTTACATCTTCATGTCTATTGATAATCTATTACTGATCAGCACGTGATGGGAGGTATTCATTTTAGTGGTATTATGTGGATATTTCAGTTATTTTCATGTACTTAATGGTGTGCTCAACATATTCTTTTGATCAACATAAAGGACTTAATGTGGAAAAAATCCTGATATTTAAAAGACAAGTACAAAGGATAACTTTGCAACATGCTAATTGTATGGCTTCTGAGCAAATCCCTTACCCTTGTTCAGCCTCAGTTCCCTCATCTGTAATATCAGAGAGGTTTTGGGCAAGTTGATCTCCAAGGGATCTTCCACCTCTAAAACTATAATTCTATGTAGTTCCTAAAATGTGAGGTTGATTTTAAAATATGCAAAAAAGGTAAAGGATGTAGGGTTTGTTTTCCAAGATCACGTCAAATACTTCAGATTGCTTAATGATAAAAATAAAACAAAACTTGATTTTCTGCCTTCAAAAAAGAAAGAAAGAAAGAAAGAAAAATGAATACTATAGGTTTTGTCCAATACTTAAAAACCCCTTTTGTGGCTTGACCTGAATGAATGATCACCAAAACTATCTTGTGTCATTTCTAAAAGAGTTTTTAAATCAAATGAAAGCAGAAAGTCGGTAAAGCTTTTTGGGCATCTGAAGGGAAAACAGTCTGAATTAGAAAAATGAAATAATTGTTATTTCAAAAGAAGGTCTCTTGAAATTAAAGATAAGTACTAAACTGTGAATACCCTTTGATCCAGCAGTACTATTAACAGAAAAAGATACTGTAAGTACAAAAATATTTATAGTAGCTCTTTTTGTGATGGCAAAGAATTGGCAACTGAGGGGATGACTATCACCTGGTGATTAGAGGAAAAAATTTATGGCAAATACATATTTAAAAGTATTATTACTGTAAAAAATAACAAATATGTAACTTCAGAAAAGCCTGGAAAATTTTCTATGAATTGATACAAAGAAAAGTGAGTAGAATCGGGACAATAATGATTGGAAAGATTTGACTCTTGAGCAATGCAGTGACTCATGATTCTAGAAAATCAAAGATAAGGAAGGCAGCTCATCTTCTAATAGAACAATGGGATTTATTTTGCAGATTTGTTACCAGGATTTCATTTTTCTTTTTCTTTCTTTTTCTAATGGCGGGTGGTAGTTGTGGGAAGTGATGTGAGACAGAAAAGGATAGTAAGAAAGGATAACGACACAGCTGAGGCCATATTGAATTCCTCTTAACTCAAGGCTGGCATTCTCTATCCACTCTGCCATGCAGTAGATCCATTAAAATATATTTATATGTAAATATAGAGATGTTATATAATACAGAAGGTGAGGGATTGAACCTGTGATTTATTTCACTGATGTAGGGAATTCCAAGGAGAACAGTCCTTCTATATTAAAAATATTTTTAAGCTCTTATGGTTTACCAACCACTGTGCTAAGTGCTAGAGGAACCAGGACAAAAGTAAAGACCTTCCCTTGTAATCCCCACCCTGGCTTCCAAGAAGCTCATATGCTAATCTAGGGTAGCAGTGGCCGAGAAAGTTATTTCGATTTGTAAAGTTACAGGAATGATGAGTTATAAATAAGTAGACTGCCATCTCCTTTCAGGAGCAATAGTGAGATTGATTAGATTATGTCTTCAGACCTAGAAAATGGGGTGAAAGGAAGTAGAGACCACATGACATGGCCACTGAGGAGGTAGACTACTGGAACAGCCACCTCCGGGGAGATTGTTAACCTATTCATGGCTTAACAAATAAGTCCTAGGGAATTATTTATGAATATTCTTCACCCTGAGTTCAAAAGACAAAGGGACTGTGGAGAAATTTCAGGAGGTTCATGAACTTTGATGGGGGAAAAATAATCTTAATTTTCACTAACATGTTTCCCTTGAAAGTCTGTATATTTTGTTTTGTGCATTTAAAAACATTCTGATAAGAGATCTATGATTTTCTCTAGGACTCTTCCCAAAGAGGTCCCATGACACAGAAATAGTGAAGAACTCATGTTCCAGAGGCTACCTGACTCATCCAGAATCATGCAGCTAATGCCCATCCCAGGTGGGATTTGAACCCTGGCCTTTGTGAGTTTAAGCCCAAGCCCAGTACTCTATCCACCATACCATATTTCCTCTGGATCTTTCATGTAGTTAGTGCTTAATAAAAGTTGTTAAATTGAATTGAAGGCATTATTAAAAGTCAGAGGAGTGTCATGGATTGCTGAGAAAGACATTAGAGCTTCAACAAAGGAAGGGCCCCTGTGGGCTTTGGGAAGTTAGAAGGAAAAAATTTCACAAACAAGCCTTAAGCTCAACTTTAAAGGATGCCCCTTTCCAGGATTTTGTTCTGAGATACAAACAGAAATAAAAACATTTCACTCAAAAGCCCCTGCCTTAGTGTCTGTGAGTTACTAGACAGCTTCGGCTCTCTGATTGAATGAAAGTTGCCACTTTGGCACTATTTGGTCATCAGAATTCAGTAAGTAGCATAATATAAAGGGGTGAGAGGGAAACCTCTGTTCCATTAGAAAAGGAGATTTTTTTTAAAGCATTGAGCGGAAAATAAAATGCCTTTAGTCTTGCAGGCCCACTAATCAATTCTCCCAAATCCCTCTAAGTGGACTAACTCACATAAAATTTATAGGTGTATCATTAGTGGCACATATGCATCTATCCAGCCTATGCAGGGAGTGAAATTTGGGGAAAGGCTTTCAAATTCTCTGGCAGAAAAATAAAAACAAACAAAACACACACACACACACACACACACACACACACACACACACACACACACACACACACACAAAACCAAAAAAAAAAAACCACTGTCCACTCAAGTTAATTATGGTAACCACCCTCTGGTGGGTCTTAGCGATCCTGAATCCTGATTCAATTCTGCATGGCTAGTAGGGAAATTGTCTCCCTCCCAAATTAAACAGATCCAGTCGGTATTTAGAGCAAGCTTGCTACATGGGGTTGATTGGACAACATTTGTCGGCCTCTCTCGTTAATAGCTTGCTAGGTAGAAGGGAAAGGGGAAGGTACTGAAAGATCATTTTGCTTTTCAATGCCATGATTACTTTCCTCCAGTTGACAGCCAGCCTTAACAAGATTCTATCCTTCAGGAAGTGTTCTTTTGATGGATGGTATCCCTGTGGCTCTAAACCTGAGCAGCAAAGGCAGACAGAGAAGGATGCTGCTATCGCTGAGGATCTAATGTTCCCCTGCTAACTGGCCTGTAATTGATAAAGCTCCAACACCCACCTTCCATCCCTCACAGAACCTCCAAAAAACTAGTTGGAGAAAAGGGACCAAGTCAAGTTCACCTAGTTTTTTTTCCTTTTATGAGCCTTCTGAAACTTGACTTGGTTACAAATACATTGAACATAAATAAGCAGCTTTTTGATGTGATCTATGATACATTTTTATCAAGCAACAAATATTTATTAAATATCTATTATATACCAGGCATTAACCTAAATGCTTAATAGATTTTTAATTTTTAATTAATCTAGATTAATTTATTTTTAAATATATATTTTAATTTTTTAATTTTATTTTTTAATGAATTTATTTCCCCAAACTGAAGTTTATCCTGATAAGACAGGATGACTGTCAAAAGGAGGAGGGGGATATTCATCGAAGAACCTTGAGATACAGGATTTATTAAGTTCAAGTACAGGGATACAAATACATAACTAAAGACTTCCTTACAGAAAAGAGATTACATCATACTGATGGGATATTATATGCTCACAAATAACTACAAAATACAAAGAAAGTGATTTCAAGAGGGAGAAAGTATTAATAATTGGGGTAGGAGAAGAAGGGAAAAGAAAGGCTTCATGGGAAAGGCAGCTCCTGGAACTGTTCTTAGAGAGAAACTATGGGTATATTATGAGGATAAGGTGAAGTTCAAGTGTGAAAATTATCAGCTATTTATAAAAAAAAAAAAGAAAGAAATCATTTACCTTTAAGTAAAATCTACATGTACTTATTGTTTTCCAAGTAATGACCTGTTTGTCTTATCCCAGAAATGGAAAGGAACTTGACTTAATAGGATCCAAACTCTTTTGAAGGAAGACACTATTTTTTATAGATAGTCTTGTCACTGTTGATACCTTGATACAATTCTTAGCTCATCATTTTGGTAGCCTAGAAAGACTTACATGAACTGATGCTGAGTGAAACAAGCAGAACCAAGAGAACATTGTACACAGTAACAAGTTTATGTGATGATCAACTGTCATGGATGTGGCTCTTCTCAATGTGGTGATATAAGGCAATTCCAATAGTCTTGGGATAGAAAATATCAGTTGCAAACAGAGAAAGAACTATGGAGACTGAATGTGAATCAAAACATAGTATTTTCACCTTTTTTGTTTGTTTTTTCTTTCTCTTGTTTTTTTTCTCTTTTAGTCTGATTTTTTTATTTAACATGACAAATATGGAAATATGTTTAAATGGATTGGACATATTTAACAATATAAACAAAATAAAAACATTTAATCAGATTGTTTGCTGCCTTAGGGAGGGAAGAAGTAAGGAAGGGAGAGAAAAAAAACTTGGAACACAAAGTCTTACTAAAAATGAACACTAAAAACTATCTTTACATGCATTTGGAAAAACAAAATGCTATTGAGGGGGAAAAAAGGTCTTTGGCCTCTGAATGACTATGCCAGAATCATTCACAAACTCTGTTCTTCTGGGCTTTCTGATGGCTGCAAATGTATTTGAGAACAGAAAAGAAAGTCAGTAGGGAAACATACCTGAGATTGTTGTCAGGCTGACAAGATTTCATGTAGGATTTAATGATGTGAATGAATCCAGAGTCTGAGACAGAGCTTTAAAAACAGAAAAATACCCTTCATTTAGTATCTATTGTAGACATGTTGTGGAGATCTATAACTGTACCATCAATGTGACAATATCAGAGTCCATCCAAGAGGCTCTCTCATTATATTCGATTGTTCTACTTTTGAAAGGACAAGTGTTTTTTCCTGGTTGCCTGTTTGAAATGAGCCTGGATTAGAAGCCCTTAGTTCAGGAAAACATGGTAATCAAAAGATTTTTTAAAAGCTTGAATACTGAAATAGGAAACAAATATATGCTAAAAATCTTTTAGTAGTTGGAGTACTCTTAATTTTAACGTAGAATTCAACCAAAATAGGATTACCTTGGAATCCAAGGATTTTCTTTACTGATAATGGTACCTTACTTACAACATTAGAGTGAAATTCTTTTGAAAAGTCTACTTAGCTAACTTTGGGAAGAGAATTTTATAAATATGATGGCATCTATTTTTCACATTATTCAAGGACTTGGGAAAGAATATTTAATATGTCAAAGGGTCCATTTCTCTCAAATGTTACCGTGTCCTTCTGAGATGCAATTTTTAATGCTTCTATGCATTCTACATGATTACTGTGCATAAATCCTCCATAGGTGATTAACCAAAACATACATGAAACTTTTCTCCAGATGATCTAATATTCTGTATGCACAGTGTCACTAGGTGGCATTATAGTGCACAGAGCACTGGGCCAGGAGTACAAAAATCCTATCTCAGATACTTACCATCTGTATGACCCTGGGTAAGTAACTTGACTACTTCTGACTGTTTCCTGATTAGAAAAAAAATCCTACCTACCTAAGGAGGATTACTGTGAGAATAAAGTAATATAAAATCCATAAAGCGCTTTGAAAATTTTAAAGTGCTAAAAAAAATCCTAATTATTAGCATTATCATCATCAATAATATCATCATGATCCTGAACTTCCAGTGGACAACTGACCTACCTCTTTTTCTGGTCCTGCACTTTCTTGACAATATCTTTTATAAGTCATAGGAAGTAGCTGGGATAGGGAACACAGTCAGGAAGACCTGAATTCAAATCTGGAATCACTTAACAGCTGTGTGATACTGGGCAAGTAGCTTAACTTGTGTTTACCTCAGTTTCTTCAACTGTAAAATGACAATAACAGTAGTAACACCTCTCTTCCAGAATTGTTGGATCAAATGAGATATTATTCTAAAGCATTTAGTATACAGGGGCACTTAATAAATTATCATATCTTTCCATTCACCTTTAGAAATATGTGGCAGCTCACTCACATCCACCAAACATGTCCCCCTTGCCCTTTAGATCAGGACAGTTCAACATTTGCCATGTCTTGCCACAGCCTACCCCTCCCTTGGATGGACCCTACCCTTCTTTATGCGTCATCTCCCTCCACTAGTCTATAGGATCCTCAATGGCGTGGTCTGTCTGACTTATATTCATATCCTGACCCAAAATAATAGCTTATTGAATGCTTTATTTTTGTATCCAAATTAACTTATCTATTACAGTCCCTGAGACAAGATTGTGTCTGTTGTCTGAGGATTGTGTTATTTAATTTGGAAGATTTGCTGTTGGGTTATGAATTTTTTGATGATAGGAATCCACAAAAGACAAAAATGTCCAAATTGATGATAGGAATCCACAAAGCCTAAAAATGTCCAAAATAGTTTTTAGTCCTATTTGCTTCTGTGGTGGCAGAGGGGAGGGAAGGGGACTAGTACAATGGTATGAGTTTTATGTACACATACATACACCTATATATATGTGTGTGTGTGTGTGTGTGTGTGTGTGTGTGTATGTAAATGTGTATGTACACATAATAGGCACATAATTGTTTTGATAGAGAAACTATATATGATTGTTGATTATTTTATTATTTATTATATTGCTTTTATATGTATTATATATGATTAAATGTATTGATGCGTTATGTACTGATTTATTATTATGTATTAATCTGTATTGATATATGTATTGATGCATAGAATATACATATATGTATACAGGAGTTAGAATATGGTTATAAGCACTAAGAGAATGAGAGGATGGCCCACTAGGACAGGGAAAACAGACCAAAAAAAAGTATATACTGTCTTCCCTTCCTTTTTATTGGTTGTTGTTCAGTTATATCTGACTCTTTGTGGCCACTTTAAGCGTCTTTTTGACAAAGAGATTGGAATGGTTTGCTATTTCCTTCACCAGATCATTTTACAATTGAAGAGAGGGAAATAGAGCTAAGTGACTTGTCCAGAGTCACACAGCTAGAAAATGATTGAGGTAAATTTGAGTTTGGATATTCCTGACTCCAGGCCAATATGCAATCTATCACTAGCTGCCCTTCATGTTTTATAGGAAAGCTCAGTCTTCAAAATCATAGAAATTAGTTCCAATGATCTTGTGTAGAAAAGAGCCAACTATACCCAGAGAGAAGACTATGGGAATTGAATGTGGTTCACAACACAGCATTTTCACCCTTTGTGTCAGGGGTTCTTAAACCGCGGCCTGTGGGCCAGATGCAGCCCGCTGAGGACGCTTATGCAGCCCACCGGGTTATGGCAAATGGGCTGAGGGGCGGAGACAGAGTGTGAGCTTTTGTTTTAACTATAGTCCGGCCCTCCCACAGTCTGAGGGACAGTGAACTGGCCCCCTATTTAAAAAGTTTGAGGACCACTGCTTTGTGTTGTTTGCTTGCATTTTATTTCCTTTTTCATTTTTTTTCCTGTTTGATTTGATTTTTCTTGCACTGCAAGATAATTGTATGAATATGTATACGTGTATTGGATTTAACATATTTCTACCATGTTTAAACATACTGAATTACTTGCCATCTAAGGAAGAGGGTGAGGGAAAGGGGGGGGGGAGAATTGGAACATAAGGTTTTGCAAGGGTTAATGTTGAAAAATTATCCATGCATATGATTTGAAAATAAAAAGTTTTAGTAAAATAAAGATCTCTCAAACAACTGTCAAAAAATAAAAAATAAATTTAAAAATTCATGGAAATTGATACGTGTGCTTATTTCATGTTATATAAGTCCCATCAAAGGTGAATAGATCTGAATTGGGTAGGGAACATTTCCTCAGTTGTATGTTCACTCAATACAATCCATGCTCACTAGATTACAGTGAAGCATTGGACAAAATCCCCCATGCTATTTTTGTGGGAAAGACAAGGAGGTGTGAGAGTAGATGTTCATGCAGTCACATGAATTTAAAACCTTTTGGCTGGCCAGATCCCAAAAACTGCTAATAATTTTTCAATATCAACATGAAAAGCTGTCTCTAGCAAAATGTCCTAGGGAACTGTACTTGGTTTTATGCTGTTTAATAATGTTTTAGGGTGAATGCATAGATAGAAAGCTCTTAAATATGCATATGACAGAAAACTGATAGGAATGGATAAGGCACTGAATGACAGAGGAGTCAAGATACAAACATTTTTCATTTAGCTAGAACATTCCGAATTGAATGAATTGAAATGTATTCGGGATGAATATAGAGTCCTGCTTTTGAATTAAAAAGTCCAAATTCATAGATAAAAGTTGGGGACATATGACAAAAAGGCAAGTCATCTGAAAAATCAGAACCTCAGAATTTGGGATTTGAAAGGCAGGTCAGAGGTCATCCAATTGAGCCCCTCATAAAAGGAGCTCCGGCTGTACCATATATGACAAGTGACAATCTAGTTTCTGCCCACTTTTCAACTATAGCTCAACTCTGATTGTTAAGGTTTTTCTAAACTAAACTAAAAATAAACAAACAAACAAAAAAAAATAAAAATAAAAAACCCAGAGAAGCTAAATTTGTCTCTTTACAATTTCCACTCACTGCTCCTGATTATACCCATCGAGGATAAGTAAAGTTAAATCTATTTAATCTAGGATATTAGATTGACAGTTTAACTGTGTTCCTACGGAATATTAGTTTGCTGAGTTACAAATCTGAATCCCTCTTAGATTTCCATGCATACATCCTAGCTTCTCAAGGGTTCATTACTGAGCTGAGAACAATGCTCAGTCTTGAATTCTGGGCTCCAGGGTCACCATGGTTCAGTCTCCCAAATCTAGAATCTTTCTCCTCAGACAAGCAATGTAAGACTCAGACTTCCAGCCCATTTCTCAGAACCACTGGACCAAACAAGAAAGGAGGAAAGTTATCCTTCATGTAGCTTTGTGCATGGTACTGCTCTGAATGAATGACACCTTTACACCCAAACCCCACGGGAGAAGCCCATTAGGGGTCTTCAGGGATGGGCTGAATGATTACTTATGAGAAAGATTCTTTCTCAGCACAGCTTGGGCTAGATGCTAATTCTGAGATTCACTCTATGATTCTGGGATTCTCTATGCAAGCTCATTTTTTCTTTCCCAGGATGGACAGAGGTTTAAAATTAAATTAAAGGTTCATTTCAGTCCCTGCTGAGTTACTTTGGAATGAACAAGATGTAAACAGTCCTGTTTTATTGCTCCAGGTCACCATTGGTCAATTGAAAGTTTTTCATTGTCTCCCACAGCGAGAGTGCAGTCCAAGAGAGACATGTGCTACCCTCCTTAACCTCTACCACATAATCAACAGACATCTAGTGACTGGAAGCAAGGCAGCCACAATAGCAATCATGCTCCATCAGTATCCACATTATTCCCATCAGCTAATAAACTTTAAGGAGAGGTAGTGTGACATGATGGGTAGACAATTGGCTTCCTGCACCAGGAGACTTGCCTTTATAATTCTGTCTCTGACATATTCTGACTAGGTGACCCTGGACAAATCATTCAACTATACAAGCCCTCTTTCAGAGGCTACCTTCCATCTAAAATATGTATCACTTGTATGCCCATCATTATTCAGAGGCAGGTAGGTGGTACAGTGAATATAGCTGGGCCTGGAATCAGGAAAAACTGAGTTAAAACCCAGCCTCAGACATTTATTATGTGACTCTGGACAAATGACTTAACACTATTTGCCTCAATTTACTCATTTGTAAAATGAGCTGGAGAAGGACATGGCAAACCACTCCAGTAAATTTACTAAGAAAATCGCAAAAAGTGGGACGTGGGCAAACAATGACAATATATCATTATTTACCTGCTATATCTCATGTTAGAATCTAAGTTCCTGATGAGCAGGGATCGTGTTTTTGCCTTTCTCTAAATCCCTAGCTCCTAGCACAGTGCCTGGTGTATACTAAGTACTTAGTAAATGCTTGCCCATTAATGGTCTCAGTTTTCTGTGCCCTGGAGATTCTAAATGTAGAGATTACCGACCAGTTGCCAGCCCATCCTACTAGAATTACTTCAATGACAGTACACTGCATCAATGAAATCTTAGTCTTTCTCCCCCCCAAAAAAAAAAATTAAACTAATTCATATAGCATCAGCCACTCCAAGACAAATCCCTTCTCATTCTTTCAGCATCAGGGTTTCTTAAACTTTTCCCATTTGCAACCACTCTTTTGCCAATAAATATTTCTGTGTATGTAGGCATATAAAATAAGTATGTAAATCAAACATTTATTGCTAATAAATGATAATTTAATGCTGCCCCACATTCAGTTATGAGATCCCATATAGGGTTGTGAAACACAGTTTAAGAAGTTGAGTGCTATGACAATGTCCAAAGAATCTTCCTAATGACAACAGGATTATATATGTTTAAAATTGTACTCCAAAATATTCTGCAGTTTCTCATTGGCTATTGATTAAAATTTGAACTACTATCCCAGCATTGAAGGCTCTCTGCAGATGGAATTCTACTGTCCCATTCAGCCTTTGTACTTTGTATTTTGCATCTGGACATAAACATTCTCCATTCTATCCTGTTCCTTCCATCTCTATACCTTAATCACATAAATCTCAATACCACACATTTTCATAAAATAAAATCCTTCCTTTCCTTCCATCCCCAAGTCTAATGCCAATTCTTTTATGAAGTCTTCCTTGATCTCTTGAAGGTGACCAAAGAGAAATATTAAACATTTTAGGATCGAGAATATAAAACCATAGTGGATTGCATTGATTGACACACTTTTCCCAGGAATAATGATAGAATTTATTTAAGTATGGTTCCATAACTGTAAAGGTGGGAGTGCTTTTAGGTATGGGAAGAGAGATGAATGATGTTTACAACCAAATGGCAACCAATGATGAATTGATTGAGGAATAATTTAAGACACAGCTAATGTCTGTAGGGAATAAGGGAAGGAGCCAATGCACAAGGAGAGATCAAAGATGAGATGTAGAAGTGATGATTATTGGGACAAAATTCCAGTTAGAGATTGGTGTGGATAGTATAATGAACCCAAGGAGAGCTTGGCCTTCCTGTGAACCACTACTTCCTCTGAGACAAAAGCAGAGAATCTATCTAGAGACACTAAGGAGAATGAAAAGAGATTTTTTGAGATGTGGGGGAGAGAGAAAATGGAGTTCATGGTGAATTTCTTCTACTTTCTTAGTAAAATAGGACATGCTCATTTACTAAAAGGAAATGGGAGGGAGATGGGGTAGCATTTTGGAGAAGAGAGGAGACCAAGAAAAGAGACTATGGGAGCTAATCAGGCAAGAATAAAAAGATTTCTGTATACTGGTTAAGGCCCAGTTGAGATTAGAGAATATAAATTTGTAGTGATTCCGTTAGACATTGTTGCATGACTTTTACTAGGAATAGGCAGTGACATAAATAGAAACAGAAAAAAAGAATGATGGCAGTAGGTTAAGGCTGCCATTTGGTAAAGCATCACTGGCAATAGGATGAAGGGTTTCCCAGTGTAGCCAATTATGGTTGAAGGGGTCAACAGCAGGATCAAAACTCTGAAGATGTCATTGGTAGGATAAAATGTTAAGGACCATGAAGGGTATGAGATCTTTAACTTTTCTGAAAATAGAGAAAAATTCCAGTATTTTATTGGAACAGAGAGGTCATGGGCATCTCAGCGACCCAGTAGATTGAGGGTTGGAGTCCAAGTTGGGAGTCAGGGAGACATCTTCCTGAGTTCAAATCCGGCCTCACTACTTGTTAGCTGTGTGGCCCTGGGCAAATCGCTTTAACACTATTTTCTTCAGTTTCCTGAAGAAATGAGCTAGAAAAGAAAATAACAAGCCACTCTAATATCTTTCTCAAGAAAATCCTAAATGGGATGATGAAGAGTTAGAAACTATTGAAATGATTCAACAACAAAAGAGATCGTGAAGAGAAAGAACTCTTTTCTGGTCATCTTCTCTGTCATTAAACCCTCTGAACCAAAGACAGTACCCTGGAAGACTTAACCCTTTCAACCTTGGAGCTGTGCCCTGAATTTATGCTGCCAAGTGCCTCACCTGGCTCACTCTGTCTAGGCCAGCCCCAAACAACCTCCTCTCTATACTTTGGCTATCTTCTTCTTACCTGCAAGGTAATGGCATTCTTCCTCTCTCCTAGCTCAGGACTCACAAATCAAAACATTCTGGCCCTGAATGGATTGGGGGTGTAAGTAGGCTTGAAAAAAATAATGAAGTATGTGAGGAGCTTCTCACCCAAAATTTCTCCCCATGAAATAACACGTTTTCTGTTAGCATCATCTTCCCTAAAAGGTCAGCAGGACTTCGTGGCTCTGCCATATTCAAATCAGATCATGCCATCATTGCCCACTCATGAATTTCAAAACTCATCAGGCACCTTTTATCATTGGCCAAGATTGCTTGAGGCCTTCTTCTCAGACTGGTCACTAACCCACACCAACATTGTGCTTAGCAGCAGCTTCAGATTTTCATGCCAGGGATTGGTAGTGCATTTTCAGCTGGCTAGCCCCTTTTATCCCCGATCATTCTTCAGAACAGGTAGCTAAGATGGTTATTTGTGCTCATGGGGAAAAGAAGTTTAATGGATTGGAAAAGCGTATACTTTACTTTCAAAACTCTAACCACATTTGTTGTGAACTCTGTGTAAAAAAGGAAAACTCTAAGTGGCTTATAACTTTTTCATGATATTGCCCTCAGCTAGCCTGTGGTATCCAAGAAAGCTTGAGAAATATTTTCTCCTTCCATTTAGAGAAATACTCATTTGCCTGTTTGCTGGAAACCCTGGTCATTTGGATGATTAAATCACTATAACATAGGTTGTGTCTATTCATGTAAACTGATTGAAAATCCAATTTTCAAACACATTTGTGATCTCTTCAATGTTCCCTCCAGCCATGCAGATCACAACTCATCCATGCCTTCTGCCCTATGTGACGCTTGTCATTCAGCAGTCAATAAGCATTTATTAAATGATTACCATGTGCCAGGCAATGTGATAAGTGCTGGATAAACACAGAACTGCAAAAAAAAAAAAAAAAAAAAAAAAAAAAAAAAAAGTCCCTGATATCAAGGAACAAATATTCAAATGAGAGAGAGAATATATAAATATCTGATATATACAAGATATATTCACAGTTTATGAAGTTAATCTGAAAGGGAAAAAATTAGCTATCAACAAACATTTATTAAATACCTACAGTGTGCCAGGCACGGTGCTAGGGAAATTTTGAGGATACAAAAAGGAGCAAAATTTTTTGTTTTTTATTCCCAGGTTATTTTTACCTTCCAAATCCAATTCTTTCTTTGCAACAACAACAACAACAACAACAAAATTCAGTTCTGCACATTTACTATAACATAATTAATATGTATGGGAATGCCTAACACCTAGGGGAGGGGATGGAGGGAAGGAAGGGAAAATTCAGAACAGAAGTGAGTGCAAGGGATAATGTTGTAAAGAATTACCTATGCATATATACTGTCAAAAATGTTATAATTAAACAATTAGTATTTTAAAAAAGATCTGCTACAGAAAACAAACAAACAAACAAAAAGAAGCAAAGACAATTCCAGTCCTCAAGGAGCTTACAATCTAGTGCAAAAACAAATAAACAAACAAATATTTACAAACAAACAGGATAAATAGAAAACAATTAAAATATGAAAGACACTAGAATTAAAAGTGTTTGGGAAGACAGATAGAAGGATACTAAGAAAGGACCAAGCTGAAGATGGGATATGAGCTAAGTCTTGAAAAATAAAAGCAGGGAAATTAAGATACTGGAATTAGGAGGCGATGCATTACAAGCATGAGGAAAGTCACAGAGATAAGAGACTAGAGTGTTGTACTCTGAGGTGTCTTGTTTAAGGAGCTGCAATTAGTTAGATGTAATGGTGCCTACAGAGAGGAAAAAAAGATCTATTTCATCATTTATTTGTTGTAAAAATGATCAAAAATGATTCATCACTTCTTGGTATTGTTTTCATTTGCATTATTATAATCATTATGCATTAGTTCTCTAAGACCTACTTCCCTTGTTTTGTATCAGTTTCAAACAAGTCCTCATATGTTTCTCTGAATTTTCTCATATTTTTTCTATTTCTTAGAACACAAAAGTATTCCATTACATTAATATCTCAGAAATCTATTCAGTCACTTTTCAAAGGACACCACTTGTTTCTGTTTATTATCATTATTTGCTACTGCAAAACATGCTACTATAAACATGTAGGTATATTCAGGATCTTTCCTTTGATTTATATGTGGCCAGTAATAGGAGCAATGGGGCAAAGGGGATGGACAGGTAATGGTTCAACTCACGTACTTCCAAACTGGTTTCCAGATAGGTTGGACCAATTTACAATCTGTTTCCCCATAGCCTCTCCAACATTGAATACTCCTCTCCGTCCCCTTTGCCAATATTTTGAATGAAGCATGTAAAACTTCAGAGTTTTCTTATATATGCATTTCTCTTATTATTAGCAAATTGGAGAGATCTTTCTTAGATTTGTTAACAGTCTACAATCTCTCCTTTTGAAAACTATGTGTTTATATCCTTTGTTTACTTAAGACCAGTCATATTAGGAGAGGAAACGACAAAAACCAAGCCCAAGTACAATGGGACTTCATTTTATTATATTTTTCTGCTTGGTGAGGGACTTAATAACCGAATTTTTGAAAGGAATGATGCTGTTTTGAGAAGTCCCTGTACTTTTTATTATTATTTTTAAAAAAGAATAGTTCACAATAAAAATGATATTTCATATTCATTGTGACTACAGAGGAATTTTCCAGGATGGCAAAAGGAGTTCAGCAGTCATATCAAAGGTGGAAAAGACCCTGAGCAAGTGTGTGTTTAGATAACTAGTTAGCTTGACCTCCCAGATGAAACACTAGAACAACTCACATAAAGATTGAGTTATAAAACAAGGGCCAGAAAATGGTATCTTTTATAATTCACTTGGTATCAAGTGCATAGAATTTAAAAAGGGTGCAGGGTAGAGAATAAACCGTTCATTTGTTTTGACTTTCTGTTTTGCTTAAAAAGAAATGGCTTTTAAATGTTTCTTTTTACAGTCCTCAGAGTTCTCCTTTTGCATCTTGGGAATTTGTTATTCTCTCTATGGTGATAGAATCAAAGGCTGAACACAGGGTGAAGCCAATAATTTCAGAGACTTTATTTCAATCCATTAGAACTGAATGGCGTCATTTCCTTTCTAAAGCCCGAAGCTCTCAGGAAAATGAACAGATGAAAGGTCTCTGCTTTTCAGGCTCCTTGTTCCTCCACTTATACAAATGGCATATAATAACATGCATTCGAAGACTAGTTATTTTTCCTTTAGTATCTCTAAACAGTCTGAATGGAGGTAGTGTAGTCCCACTATTAAAGCCCTTCTCTGCCTGCCGGTCAATTTGTGGATGAGCACTCAAGGCGCATGAAACTGCCTGGCGGAGGGATGGATGGCATGGACAGGCTGCTGTATTCCAGGCAATTCTCCTCTCCATCAAAAGCCAAATTTTTCCGAGGCTGAAATTATGATTCTGGGTGCAGGCCTCCTGCTCGAGCATCAACATTGATGCAAAATTGATGAAACTTCCAAGTGAAATTGCATTGTTTGATCTTCACAGCCCTGGAATAACATCGCCTAAAGCTACGGTTCCTGTAAACTTCCTTTGCACAAACGACTTAGCCAGGACTGATATATTGACACAGAGTGCCCATGAATGACATTAGGGCTACTTAGGAAAGAGACAAAGACTGCTGGCTAAAGAAAGCAGCAATTGGTTCTGAAAATTACCTTTTTCCAGGGAACCTCTCAGGAAAAAAAAAATTACCTTTTTCTGCTGAATCTCACTCCAAAATTACCTTTTCCAACTGAAGCTCTTTCAAAGTGCCTTGATGTTAAGCAATATAGTTTTAAGTTGAAAATGTCACAAGGCCATGAGAAGAAATTGATAGAAAATTTCAGGGTTCCTTGTTGATATTTGAAGCAGCCTGTGGATTTTTGTTCTTTAACACAGATCAGCTTGGCTGTGCTACCCCTTTGATTTCTGTATTGCCCAAAACAACATGTTTCTAGGCTTAATGGCTTCAGAGAGAAGAG
The DNA here is from genome assembly GCF_048593235.1 of Sminthopsis crassicaudata. Taxonomy (NCBI): domain Eukaryota; kingdom Metazoa; phylum Chordata; class Mammalia; order Dasyuromorphia; family Dasyuridae; genus Sminthopsis; species Sminthopsis crassicaudata. The sequence continues at coordinate 33,301,191 of NC_133620.1, read as the reverse complement.
TAAGAAGGTGATTTCATTGTTGCAGCAGAGTTCTGTTACCAGTAGGAAATTGGTAAACAGATGTCTTCAAAATCCTTTCCATTCAACATGGAACTTTTTTTTTTTAAGTGAAGTAAATAAAATTTTTCTATCCATTTTTTCCCCTTGGGGAGCATTCTAATTTCCTTGACTATTATGGTTTCTTTTAGTAACTATGTGAATTATGTGATTGTGTAACTAAAACTTTCTAGTGGGAAAAATTGTGGTGTCTTTGGAGCCCTAAATAACCTTGGAGCAATACTGTTTAAATATGGTCTAAAAATAAGAGAATTTTTTTATCAATCAGATATTTTTAGGTATTGTGCTCTGTGAGTGTGTGTGTGTTGTGTGTAGCATAATATGAATTAATGGAAAGAGAGATAGAGACAGATTCAGAGAGAGAGAGACAGAGAGACAGAGACAGAGACAGATTCAGAGAGAGAGAGAGACAGAGACAGACAGAGAGAGAGACAGAGACAGAGAGAGAGAGAGACAGAGAGAGAGAGAGACAGAGAGAGAGAGAGAGAGAGAGACAGAGAGAGAGAGACAGAGACAGAGAGAGAGAGAGAGAGAGAGACAGAGACAGAGAGAGAGACAGACAGAGAGAGAGACAGACAGACAGACAGAGACAGAGACAGAGAGAGAAAGGTATACACATTATAAATAGGAAACAATTAAAAGAGGGAAAGCACTGACATTCAGAAGTGTTATGGAAAGTTTCCTGTAGAAGATGAGATTTTTGATGGGACTTTATGGAATTCAGGGTGGTCACTAATCAGAGAAGAGGAAGAGTGTTCTAGACGTAGGGAATAGCTAGAGAAAATGCCTTCTCAAAGCAAGAAAGCAAATATTTGAGGGGCCTAACCCTCAAATCTTTTGCTCAGCATTTTTCCTTTCAGTACAAAAGCAAGACAGTCTCTGGTTTTAAGAAGCCTTTATTCTTATATGGGGTTGGGGAGGTAGGAGGTTGACAAGGAAAGGGGTAACACTATGGGAATGATGGCCTGAGAAGAAAGTGTCTGGGAAGTCACAGGGTTGGCAAATTGATTCATAGAATAGTCAATTAGCAAGCCCTTTCTTTCCAGGAATAATTGAAGTATTGATTTGATTACCATCTGAGGGCATGGAGAGGGAAACAGAATATTTCCCAATAGAAAGCATGAAGTGATGTTTTTGTTGGCTAGTTGAGTTTGTACTCAGTCACTCTTAATTAAAGAGACTTAGGCGATCTCTGAAGCTGACTGGATTACTTTGGGGTCAAGGAAAGGAGGCTGTGAGGTCATTACTGACCTGGAAATTAATCAAGGAAAGAATTCATGGAGGAAGTCCTCGAAGTCAAGATAAGATTTTAACAAGAACAGTATCTCTGACTTGATTAACATGACCAAAAGCACATGGAAGAGAAGGCAAGAAGTTTACAGAGGATGGCAAACACATAGATAGATAGATACATAGATATATGGAAACATAAATACACGGATACATACATAGATATCAATATAAACATACGTACACATATATATAGTATATAAAGTATTATATATAAAATATGTATATATATATTTATGTTATAGAGTTTTTGGAGGATAGTATGGAAGAGACTAGAAAGGTCAGATAATGCTAGGCTATGGAAGCCCCTGAAAGCCAGGCTAAGGAATTTGAATCTTGGTCATCAATGAAGATTTGTTAAAATTAGATCCATTCTTTTTCTATAAGAAGTGATCAGCAGTCTGATTTCAGAAAATCCTAGAAAGGCTTACATGAACTGATGCTAAGTGAAGTGAGCAGAACCAACAGATCATTGAACACAGCAACAACAAGATAATGTGATGATCAATTCTGATGGGTGCAACTCCTTTTAATTCAAGGCAATTGTGATGGAAAGTGCTATCTGCAGAGAGAGAACTATGAAGGCTGAATGTGGATCAAAGTTGTTGCTGTTTATTTGCTTGTTTTTTTTTTCTTTCTCTTTTTGATCTGATTTTTCTTGTCAGCATAACAAATATTGAAATATATTTGGGAGAATTGCACATTGCTTGCTCTGTTGGGGAGAGGGCAGGAGAGAAGGGAAAAAATCTGGAACAAGGTTTTGCAAAGGTGAATGTTGAAAACTCTCTTGGAAAAATTTGGAAAAATAAAATACGACAAACTTTTTAAAGAACTGCATCCATATTCAAAAAAGGATTAACATAATAAATATATTAGAGAAGACTGAGAGTGGAGGTGGGCAGACAAGTGTAAAAAAACCAGAAAAGTCATTTATGTTACTTGTCTAAACATAGGGAAATAGATTCAGATTGCTCTGAAACAATGGGAAGCAGTGTTCAGAGAAATTTGGCTCTATTTGACTCAGCCTGGTTTGTAATTAAAGGACAGGAGGCTAATGAGATCATCATAGTGGGTGATAGTGAGGATCTATGCCAGGCCAGTAGCAGAGAGCAAAGAAAGTAGAGGATAGATGTACAAGCCACTATGAAGGCAGAGTTGATGAGACATGGCTATTCTTGCAAGTAGAAGGAAGGAGATAAATGAGACAAAGATCACACTAAGGTTTTGAACAAAAGACACTGGTTAACTGATGCTCCAAGCAACAGAATTAAATGAATTAGAAATAGTTTTATGAGAAAAGGTAATAAGTAAAAATTTTGACATGGTGAGTTTTGAATGTTAATGGATCAGTCAGGTAAAGATCGCCCATAAGCAGGCTGGAACTTATGAAAAACTTCAGAACGAGAGATATAAAGTAATCTACAGTATTAATCTTTCATTTTGTATTTTTAAAAATGGACCCCAAAAATCACTAAGCCAGAAATTTTTACATTGCAACTAGAAGAAAGAGAGTCACATGTTCTCATAGCTCTAGTCCTGACCTTTCTCCTCAACCTAGCGAATAAATAAAATAAATGAAATGACCAAGAAGCTATAGGAATAAATGCATTTACTAAAAAGATATATAAGGAAAGAAGGTTTCTGTTAAAGCTATAATTTAGGTGTTGAGACAAGAAAGAAAAAAGCAAAAAAGGAAACTGAAAGTGAGTAATTAGAGAGATACAAAGAAAAATATCTCAGAAGTCATAGGAGGAGAATATACTCAGAAAAAGAAAAGCAGTCAACAGTATCAAAATCTGGAAAGTTCAAAGAGTATGAAGACTCAAAAAAGGCCACAAGACCAACTCAAAGAAAGTCTATGGGGACCTTTAAGAGAGCAGTTTCAGGATAATGAAGAGAACAACATGCAAGGATTTCAGAAGAGAGTAAATAATGAGTAAGTAGGGCTTCTGAAGGGAAATAGAAAGTCCCTTCTCCTTTTTTCTCTGACCATATCTTAGATCTGTCAATCTCAGATGCATTAGTGCTAATCAAAGCTAACTTGGCTATGACCAATATATTCATTTAAACTTTACTAGGCCATTAGCATTCTAACTACCTTGCCAAAATCATTTTATTTCCATCTACATTTGGCATGTGTATATATACACACTGGCAGGCCTACTTCTACTTGCTTCTAGCTCAGCATAATAAAAAAAAATCCAAAAACAAAAAAAACAAAATATGGTTTAGCAAGCATGCTCAGAGTTCATCCTATGAACAAAGATTCCTGCTAAAGGCCAAAAAGTACAGAAAGGAGAGGTCATTGAGATCTGCTGACTGATTCCCATTAAATCTGCCTTGATTTCTTCTAGGCTTTTGGCTAATGCTTATTTTCATGGTTGTAATTAAGGACATCAACATTTGTTCTTTTAACAGGTCAATGATTTCATTTTAATTGGTTAACTGGAAGGAGCACAATTACAATGATTTGGTTTCCACTAAAGAAATATCTTGTGATTTAGGTGATTAGAGTAAGAGCTATTACTCCTTGTAGCAATTATTCCATGAGTAAGTTTTTTGTCATTCAACTCTCAACTTTCTCCATTGGATCTGTCACCTAGTTGCCTTAAAATAATATTTATAAATACTTAATGATTTATTGATTGAATAAATGAATAAAAGTTCTTTTGTGGAAGGTGGTGCTTAAGCTAAACTTTGAATGGAGTTAATAGTTGTGAGAAGAAAGAGCATCCCAGACATGAAGGATGTATTGCCTACGCAAAGACACAGAGATGGAAGATGGAATGCCATGGCTTTGGCCAATCTGGCTATAATACAGACTATGGTGGGATCTGATCTACAACCAAAGACAAATTTGAGGCTTCACATTAGAAATTCAAAATGAAAAATCTTCTGTAAGAGTTTTACCAATCTCCTCGAAAACTTAATTTGTTTCCTGAAAGTTTAGTAGATATGGAATATTTGGCAGCAATGATAGTTTTATCACTCTCAGAAGGATTTTGTTTCTATGATTATTTCAGGTATTTTAATTAAAGTATGAAGGCTTAAATTTTTAAAGGTTGATGGATATTCCCAAAACAAAGGTGAGTCTTGGTTATTCCTTAGCCAGTCCAAAAGGTTTCTGGGAAAACAAATTTCTCCTAATGAGTATTATTGCTAATAATATTATTCTTATTACCTGGTTTTCTAGAACCAAATAAGCTGTGAGAACACATAACTGAATTCATCAAAGAACTTATATGTCCTCTAGATAAAATATGTGCTATAGACCATTCTACCACCTGCTTTCTTGGAAAAGAACCTTAAAGGTTTCTTGAATCCTCTCAGATCCTTTGGAGGATTTTCATCTATCATTCATGTCCTACCATCATTTTCATGAAGCTTAAATCTACTCGATGACTTTAATGCTGTGGGAATTTGAGTAACAAAGAACTTTCTTACAAATATTCAAATGAATGAATAAAAAAATATTAAATTCAAAGCACTGTGCTAAGTACAAGTGTGCAAATGGAAATGCTAAAACAATTTTTGCTCTCCAGAAACTCAGATTCTAATAGAACATATCACATGTCCTCTGAGCCTCAGATGCTCTCCTTTTTCCTTCTCATTTCTTATGACTATTAACGTTAGTCAAAATTCAACTGAAGAACTACCCTCTAAAAAAGACATTTTACTCATTCAATCTCTTGATCATTCATTTAACATCCTGATTGCAGTTTCCTTGAGGTCAGAGGCTTTCTTTTGCCTTCTTTGTATCTTCAGTGTTTAACATAATGCCTGGAATATAAAGGTATTAAATAAATATTTATTGAATTTAATTTATTAAACATTATGAATATTATGTATTAAGGCAAGTCAAATGGAAAGATTTCAATTCATGATACCATAAAATGGCCACGGAGATGATAATATATGTTCTTTAATATTATTTTTCTTGATAAAATCATACTTCTTTCATAATCTGAAATATTTGACAGTTCCAAGGGCTTTCTAATTTCCAGGTGTTCAGCTCCTCTGGCTATTGAGGAAATAACGGACAGTCCTTGGCCTCTGTAGAAATATTAGCTAAATTATGTATCCCAAAGAGTTATTTTACTGGATCATAGCTATGCTAGAAAAAGAAAAAATTTCTAGGAGGAGTCGTTCTTCACAAAAGCCTTTGGGCTCATGGTACTGGGTTCTTTTTCATCAAGATTTGAGGGAAAGTATTGGTCAAAGAGGTAGTAATGGTGGTTCCACTTACCTGGCACATGATCCCTCTTGTCCCTCCTCCATCAAGGGGCCTCACCAATTCATTTAGGCTAGTGTTTCCTATTCTGTAAATGGCATTTGGTCATAAATTGCTGATGATGATTGACCCCTTCCCCATTACAGTTATATGCTTGCATAACAATTAGTGATAGTTTTTTGTTTGTTTGTTTGTTTGCAGAGATTGCTTCCTATGATGATAGTTATGGAGGAAGAAAGACTTATAGTTGGGAGGGATTTCTATCTATTTCCAAAGTTCTTGCCCTGAGAGTCCTGTGCTGTCTCCACAAGGATCTAAAGGGAGATGCAGTCAAGATGATGGCAATTTTTCCACTTATCTGGCATATGTTCCCTCATGTCTGTCCTTCCAGATTATGATTTAGACTTTCTTGTCTTGTCATAGCAATTGAACAAATATTCCAGGTAAATCAACTTAGTTTATGCACCAAACTGTTCTGTGCAGGCAGTGAAAAGAACCAAATCAAGTAAGTAGGTTAAAAAGTCTTTCAAGTGAAACCCAGAGACCACTTGCATTCAAAAAAAAATCCCATCATGATAATCTAGGAGCATCAAAGAAGATGTTCTGGGTAGATCTCTCTGAAAAGTAATTAATTACATTCTGTAAAATTATTTTTTTTCTGTAGCCTTAACTAGTTAGGGCATCCTTCTCATTTTACCGGGAGAAATACTGTTAAAAATAACTATATTCCTTTCTCATTTCCCTTCCTGGTTCTCTGCAAGAGTTTTGCCAGTCTCCACCAGAAACTTAATTTGAGCTATGACAGTTTAATGGGTTCCAAAACATTTGGAGGCAACAATAGCTTTCTCTTTTGCAGGAAATTTTTCTTTGTTTGTTTAATCCAGTTATTTTAGTTAAAGTATGACAGCTTTGCCACCATGCCTTAAACTGCCTTCTTAACCTGAAAGAACTCTCTACCTTTATAGTCTTCTCATTCAGAAAGAATTCTCTTCTCCCTGCCTCCCCCTTTTCAGTTGGTGAGTTCCTCTTTGAATCTCCATTTTAAGAAAGTGTTCCAGTCATCTAGCCTTCATTCTTTTCCTGATCACCTTTCTAGCTCTATAGACCTTGACATTCTGCCCAGAGGTAGGTATCTACTCCCCAAGGAGATATAGTTTAGAGGTTAATATTTTGCTACCTTCTCAGAATAGACTAATAAGTTATTAACTCTAATTTTAATGTTAACTACATGATAGCTTCTAAGCTTCAATGATGAAAAATATTAACAGCTGTCCATATAAACATTTTAAGAGGAGAGACCTTGGTCTTTTTGAAAGAACCTCAATATCTCCATGGGGGTGGGGGGATGGAGGAGGGGAAGCAGGGAGTTGGAGATAGTCTCTGGAGTTTCAGGCAGAGAATCAGATCCCCATAGGGTACTTCCCTCAGAATGGATGAAATTAAATCCAATGGCTCAAAGTTTCCCAATCCTGTTCCAAGGTTTTGCTTTGCTTCCAGGAAGGTAAAAGCCCTGGGGTGGAAACATTCAAAGGAGACTGAAGGTAGTGCAGAGAGACTTGTGTGTCTTTCAGTAGTGCCTATGTGACTTTTAATCAAAAAGGGGGGAAAATCAATGGAGCTGAACAATGATAATTGTAAATTAGCCACCCCATGATGGTCGATAAGGACATTTTATAAAAACACAGTAAGAACCAAAGAGTATGTTCGAAAGTGATTGCTAGAGGAAATGTAGGTGATGTACAAACAGAAGATATCAATAGATTTTCTTTTAAAAAAAAAAACTACCATGAGTATACTGGATAAACTGACAATAATAACCCATCAAATTCTAGTCAAACCTTGCAATTTCTCAATATTTTTCTGTTCAAGTGCCCAACACACAATTGGTGCTCAATAAATGCTTGTTGACATCATCTAAATTTAATAATCTTGTTAATAATCTTAGCCCATTGTCCTAGGTTCATAAACTCTAGGTTTAAAGTTGGCAGGAACCTTAGAGGCAATCAAGTACAATTCCCTTATTTTTACAGATAAGGAAACTGAGTCATAGAGAGATTAGGTGACTTGCCCAGGGTCACTCAACCAGGATAGAGAGATTAGGTGACTTCTCCAGGGTCACTCAACCAGAAAATGTCTGAGGTGAGATTTGAACCAATCTTTCTGATTCCATGTCCAGTGTTTTATCTATTACATTAGTGATGACAAACTCAAATAGAAATACATCCTCACCAGATTACACATTGACTTAGAAAATCACTAAATAACAATAGTTATGCTGTATGGTATTTTAATTTATTTTGTAAAAAAACATTTTGCAATTACATGTTAATCTGGATTTTCCAGCATCCCCAGTATTTTATCTGCCCCTTCATGTTTGATAACTCTGCCTCTCTATCCTCTGGGATCAAACTCTCTGAGGATAGATTTCATGTTACTTCTGAAGCTTTTAAACTCCAATTTAAACATTCCCATTCCTTCAACCTGTCTTCATATACCCTCAACTGAACAAGGGACTTAGGCCCTTGAACATCCAAGTTGAATCCATAAAATGAGTGAACAAGGATAGTGCTATCAAAAAAGGTTGTGACTACCAAGCCTGATGGAGGCCAGTTCCTCTCTACCTTGATTATTGGTGTTTATTTTTAGATAGAAAAAAACAAGATCCTAGAGGTGCAAATGAATCAGAATTATAATAGGAATATCAAGTTGAACCTCCCAGAAGTTCACACAGGTATCCCTGAGCCTTGCTAACTTTCTCAACAGAAACCTTGCAGAGTTTCATCTAGCTTTTCCCATGTACTTAATAAACCTTGTTGAATTAAATGGAATTGAATATTGCTTTCCCTTGTTGGCATCTCTGGGGAAGTAGTTCTCTTTATCAATTTGACTAAAAATACTTTGCTTAAATAATGAGAGAAAATTATATGGTGCAGTTACCAAGTCATATAGCCTGGAATTTTTCTGATTTCAGGTCTCAGAGTTCACTCTTTTACTACTTGGTAAATGTTTTTCTTGGGCCATCTCCAGTCATCCTGAGCTACATCTTGCCACTGGACCCAGGTGGTTCTGGAAGAGAAAATATAGTTGGTAACTTTTCCTCACTCAAATCCAATTCACTTGCAGGTCATGGCATTACTTCCCTGATGATATGATCATCTTTGAGAACAAAAGACAAACAAGAACAATAAACAATAAATTCTTACATGCTAAACAGCCAATTAGCATTGATAGCCCTCACATGATTCTTAATTCAGGTCCAAATAATTTAAGATGTTAATAGAACACTTCAGTAATTCAAAATCTAAGACATCACTTATTGCTCAAATCCCTTCATCAATCAAGAAAGGACATGATCCTCATATAGAACACGTGACTACTAAAAAGTTGATACCAGCTACATTTGTCTGCTATGTTATATTGTCTAGGAACCTGGAAATGCTGTATGACTTCTGACATGATTTTTTCAGGTTATATCAATATAGGTTCCATCTCTTCACCCAGGAGGTTGATGAACATAAATGTTTTTCCTTTACTTTATACTACCTTTACTTTTATTGCCATCTTGGCAGGAATCCTAGGAGCACCTAACATTTCTCGTCTGCCTTACTGGTATTTTAATCTTTCCAATTTATATTCATGACAAGCTTTTCTTTTGCAAATCATCCTCCAGCCAGGAATATAGATTTCTGGTTTCTGAAAATTTTTAATCATTCTATTAACCCCTCAATCCTTCACTCCCTTTTTTTTCTTTCATTCTTTCTTATTTGTTAATATCTTTCTCAGAATCAGGTACCCAGAACTATATCATATTATCATTTTACAAGTTTACTTTCAAGGTGCTGTTACCATGACCTCAGATCATTTGATGCTTGTCTTTTCTTCAGTGGATTTCTCTGTTTCTAACTATTTATTTTCATAAGATTAACTATTTTCTCTACTCTAAATAGTAGGGTTTTTTCCTATCTTAAATAACTAGAATTTTTTTCTTTCTTTCACCTTTTTATTTGTATTTTTGTATTATTTCCAACCATCATGCAGAGTCTACAACTTATCAAAACTTATCTGTGATTTTATAATTTTTCTTTGATATCTATGATTCTATAATTCTTTTCTTTCATTAACAAAGATGTGAAAAATGTGAATAAGGATAATTTTACAACCAAACAAGAGATAGAGAATATCACAGGAAGCAAAACAGAGCACATTATTACAGGAAATTAAAAGGGTTGTGTGTAAACAAAATCAATGCAACACAAATTGGAAAGAAAGTAGAAAATTGGGGGAAAATATAAAGCAAGTTTCTTTGATAAAGACCTCATTTCTCAAATATGTAGGAAACTGAGCCAAATTTATTCTGCTATTGATAAATGGTCAAAAAATATGAACAGACAGTTTTCAGAAGAACAAAGACAAGCTACCAACTCATATGAAAAAAAATGCTCTAAATCTCTAATAGAGAATTAGAGAAATGCACATTAAAACAATTCTGAAGTCCAGCCTCACATTTATCAGATTGGCTAAGATGACAGAAAATGAAAATGACAAATGGAAGAAGAAAAAACGGGGATATTAATGCACTATAGTGAACTGAGCTAACCACTCTGGATAATGATTTGAAACTATGCCAAAAGGGCTTATAAAACTATACATACCCTTTGATCCAGCGATACCATTCCTGTTCTGTATCATAAAGAGATCAAAGAAAAGGGAAAAGAAGTTATATGTAAAAAATTTCAATAGCAGCTCCTTTTGTGATGGCAAGAAATTGGAAAGTCAATTGATGCCTATCAACTGGGGAATGGCTGAACAAGTTATGGTAAATGATTGTAATGGAATATTATCATGCAATAAGAAATGATGAAAGCCATGATTTTAGAAAAATCTGGGAAGACTATGTGAATTGAGGCAAACAAATTTGATGCAAAAAGTGAGCAGATCCAGGAGAAAATTTTACACAGGTTTAACTACTCTGACCAATAAAATAACTCATGACAATTCCAAATGACACATGATGGAAAATGGACCATATATATATGAAGTGATGAATGTGAAAAATAATAGAAAAAATGTTAAAACTTCAATTACTAGATAATGAATTTTCATTTTGAAATCTGTCAACTAAATTTGAAAATGAAGTTTTAAATTAAATTAATAAGTCATGTAAGGGCCCTTTAAATGGGCAGCACCACAGCACAACAGGAGATTTAGTGCCCCAGAAATAATCTCTGTGGATATAGGACTGCCCTGTGGGTGGGATCCTGTCCATATTGAGATAGCCTTGTAATGGGTGACGCCTCTTTTGCTGGTTGGCTGTGTGTGTGACCTCACAGGTCCTTTATAAGCCCACTGCAGACAGCAGTCGCTCTCTTTAACCTGGCGCTCTTTAACCTGGCTCCCTAACCTGGGGTAGCCAAGCCAAGCCAAGCTGATGGGTAGCAGAGAGGTAAGGAGTTTGGTAGTGAACACATGGGTCTTCAGACCAGGTGTTCACTAGGGAACTGACAAGTCAGGGCATTATGTGAATAGGTATAATAAAGGCTTTTAAGATTACACATGGCTGTTCTTGAGCATGATACTGGTTATTAAACTATAGATTCAAGAGATGGTGGCCAGAGACCTTTGAAGGCCTCAGAGGAGGCAAGCCAGGTAGAGTTGACACTGCAAAGGTCAGTGGTCAAAGGTACTCTGTTGGGCCTAGGGCAGACTAGTAATTGTAAGTGCCAGGAAGGCAGATTACAAAGTCAATTTTAATGTGTCTAAATCAAGAGTCTTTAATTGACTTCAATGTTTTAATAGAATCAAACCTGTCTTAAGACACAAAAACTTTTTTAAAGGGCATATTCAGAGTTTTGAATCAAACTCTTATTTACAATTTAATAAATAGTTTGAAGATGGGCCTGACCACTTTCAAATAGCCTGGTTTTTGATATAAAATGGGTTTTATCTGATTTTTTTCTTCTCCTTGTTATACTTTTCTTCTCCAATTATTTCAGCTGATCTTCATATGGCATGAGCTTTAGGTATGTCACCATACTGGTTATCAGTTACTGGTTACGTGAATGAAATCTTTGGGACCACTAAAAATAGTCAAGGAAAGAGAACAACATTTCTACTAGGAAAGATAAAAATTGGACTCTAAAAACTGAAATTCAAGATAAGTTAGAATCTGAGAAAAGAGCAATCAATACTAATTATAATAGTAATAATTTATAGTAAAATTAATAACTAATATTTATATATCTAGTATGTGCCAAACATTGGTAAATTCGTTAAAATTATTATCTCATCCTCACAACAGCTCTGGGAGCTAGGTATTCTTATTATCCTTGTTTTACACTTGAGAAAACTGAGGTAAACAGGGATTAATGACTTGCCCAGAGTAACAAAATTAGTATCTGAGGCTGCATTTGAACTCAAGTCTTTCTGACTCCAGCTTATCTATTGTGCCATGGAGTGGTCCCAATTAAATGCTATAAATTAATTTAACTCTTCTCTCTCTTAAACAGTAAAGTGTTTTAAATAGAGAGGCAGATAGATCTTGATTTAAGTCCTGCCTCTGAACCAGGTCCCTGGACCTTTCATTTCTCTAGGTAACTCTCTAAGACTATCTGGTGCACAAGACTGACCTGCATTAATAGAGGGAGTTTCCTCTTCTGAGAGGTCCTCACACCAATAAAAACAAGTCTTATTCCTATTCTTTCTCTGATGAATCCAAATTACCAAGCAAAGAAGAACTATATTTAGTCATCCTAGAATAACTGCCCATCTCCTTATCATCCACTCTGAAACTGTTTTCACCCTGGGTAACAACCCACTCCCCTTTGGAAGAACCAATCTAGGACTGTGCTGTCCTTACTGGTGAATCAGACAGCTCAAGAACTTGATCCACTAGATCTAGTCTATCCTAGATCATGCACTAGATTCAACCCCCTTTCCAACCATTCCTCCCAATCACATGAATTGCCATATACACTTATCCTTCCACTTCTTATTCTGGAAACAGTCAACAGATCAACACTGTTATGTATGCATATATGTATGTATGTATGTATCTATATATGTCTATATATATATACAAACATACATGTTTTTATTGCTCTTTGTTTTATTTTTAACAGTGATTTTAAGAATGATTATTACAGGGAAACATGAAAAGCTTGTAGCTCATAAAGAATACACTTCAGTGATTATTAGAGATATTGTAGCATTGTTACTTGAAATGTGTGGGGATGGAGTGGTGGGACAAGAAATTCAAGCATTTTAAAAATCACACCAAAGTGCATTAATTACCTCACACCTTATATGTAGTCTTGGACTTTTAAAATAATAGTAGAAAAAGAAATAGAGTCAGAAATGACAGAGACTAATTAATGGAGGGAACCATTTGTATCAAGGTATGATATTTATCCCGAGTGTAGAGTCACAGAGAGATAAGGCATTGGAAACAGAAACAAGTACTAGGACCTCAAGTAGGATTGTAAATTCATGTAAGTCTCCTCTTCACTCAGAAAAGAAAGATACAGAAAGAAAACAGATACAGAAAGATATAGATTAAAACATAGTTTCATCAAAAAAAAAAGATGGGATACAAAAATATTGAGCCTCACAGGGTCCCACAGAGAGGCATGTACTACACACCATTTGCAAAACTCTAAGGGAAAGAAAGTTCTGAAGTTCACAAAGTTGTAACATAGAAGGGCAACTTATTTTTCCTCTAATATTATGAATCATGTTGTCTAAGTCTTAAAGGATGGTGGTCCCTACTAAAGAGAAGATCTGTTTGACTCCCAAGAAACCTTGCACTTTCCTATGAATAAGATTTCAATCTCAGGATACTATGGTAAGCATAGGCTTTTGAAAAAGGTGGAGATCAACAAAAAAAATAAAATAAAATTGTCTTGCTGGCTTATGGATTAGAATATAAACCTTATTTTTCTTTCCCAATATGACTCATATGGAAATATGTTAAAAATTATTCTACATTGTAATAGCAATAATTGGAGAAGAAATGGAGGCCCATCATTTGGCAGATGGCTGAACAAGTCATGGTATGGGAAGATAATGAATATTATTGTTCTGACATGTAGTAGGCACTTTAAAAATGTGGTTTGGGTTGGAATGAGTTGGGTTGGGTTGGGTTGATGGGTATACTAGATTAAGGTTGAATTGGTACTTTTGAAATAATTATTAAATTCTCAGTATCAGCATTTATACTACAAAAATCAGCCAAAGTATACAACAGGGCTTAATTTATCATTTTATTGAATACCTATTCTGAAGAAAATATTATTCAGGTCAAACATAAAAGTCCACACATATACATACATACATACACATACACACATATATGAAGTTTTCCCAAAGCAATGTTACCACTTACTGGCACACTTCTAGTTGGGCTGAGTTGTATTAAATGGATGCATGAACTAGACAGATGTTCCTGGAACATATCCTAAGTAGGTCCATGACCAAAGAAGTCATTATTGAATAATTTAGTGTGGACCTTTGAACTTGCATTTTGTTTCTGAGCCACAGGTTGCACTCACCTGTAAAGTAGAGATAAAAATACTCAGGATACCTACTTTGCAAGATGATTGTGAAGAAGAAAGTGCTTTGTGCACCTTAAGGTGCTATAGAGACGTGAGCTATTATTATTGTGAAATGACAGTCTTTGTATCCTGTTAAAAGAATCTGAGGCATCAGCTCGGAGGTGAAGAGATGTTATTTTGGGCTGGTAGAGCCCTGAAATTTTGCTATGAATCAAGACATCTCTAAAGACAAATGAAATTTATAACTTTTAGAATAGGGATGAAGAGGACACATAGCCTTTGTTTGTCCTGGCTTCTTTGTTGTTCCATGAACAAGAGATTCCATTTCTCAACTCTTCTTGTCTCCATGTTTGGAATGTTCTCTCTTCTAACTTTCCTGGCTTCCTTTATTCCCTAAAATTATATTTCTTACAGCAGACCTTTCCCAGTCTTTAATTCCAGTGCTTTCCCTTTGTTCATAATTTCCTTTTTATCTTGTATAGCATGCTATACAACTTTCTTTATACATATATATATCCATTATATTGTAGGGTCCTATTGGGAGCAGGGACTGTCATTTGCCACTTTTCATATCCCCAGAACTTAGCACAGTGCTTATGTAAAGTAGGCATTTGACAAATGCTTATTGGTAGATTGTCAAATAGTAGCCTTTAAGTCTCCTTAGGCTCTCAAACCAGGATTTCCACCCTTTGAAACCAATTCTCCAGAGTTTCTAAAGATGGGAAAGCTGTGCTCCATAATTACTGGACTGGCATATTCTAAAACCTTTATTTTACCAATCCCTGACCAACAGATCCCATCATTGCCCTCTCCCCTTGCTTTTCTTCCCTTGCTGGATAGAATAACCAGTCAATGTTCTTCTCCCTCCCTATGCTCAAGTTTGGGTCCCTACCTCTGCCATGAAATCCCAGATAATAGCAAAAATTGCAATAATAATGATAATAATAGTTATTATCATCATGATACTTATTTTATACCTCTTTAAGATTTACAAAATGATTTATAAATACTTCATTTGATTCTTACGATAATTCTGAAAAGTAGGTGTTATCAGGTGTATTCAATATTTCAGATAACAATAAATGTTATTTTCATATTTACTCCCTCCCACCTCCTTATATCTTCTTACATATCCTTATTATTCCTTTATTATGACTATTTTGAATAAAATGTCTGACTCAAAATCATGACATTGAAATATAAATTTTGAAATTTAGTATTTTAACTCAACAAGCATTCATTAAGCACTTACTTGTGTTGGATAGACACTGCTAGATGCCAGAGATGCTGGGACAAAAGACAAAAATAGTCTCTTCCTTAGAAGCTACTAGGTGGCACAGTAGATAAGAGTGCTGAGTTTTGAATTCAGTAAGAGACCTGAGTGCAAATGCTGTCCCAAGAACTCAGCTGTGTGACCTTGTATAAATCACTTGTACAAATAACCCTAAACCTCAGTTTCCTTATCTGTAAATTAGGAATAATAGTCAAGTAAATGAAGAGGAGAAATATTTTATACAGATGGAAAGATAGGGGGCCAGGCTGGGATACATCCATTTGTTCAGAACATTGTGAGGATCAAATGAGATAAATATGTAAGCCTTAAAGCATTACAGAAATGCTGGCTTTTATTATGATTCAGGTTGGGAAGGGGGGAGAGTTGGGAAGAAGTACTTGACATTTCTTCCAAATTAAGTCAATAATTTTAAGTTCAACATGGCACAAATGTAGCCATGAGATAATGTTGAAGGCCATAGAAGAGCTTATGGTTCAGCATAAAGAAGTCATAGAGTCCCTAAATTTAGTAATTACTCAGAAGCCTTATAATAAAATATCATTTTCCCCCAAGTAAAATCATAGTAGGTTAAGAACATGCTGAGAGTCAAAGAACATCTTGGATTCATATGACATTTCCCCCAGGGAAATCTTCTCTGATTGAAAATAGCATCCTTCCTTCCTCACATTTATCATTGTAGTTTGTTATTCTTTGCCCTTAGCATATTTTTTCCTGATTTTATATCTTCTAAGAGAATGTAAACTCCTTGAAGGCAGGGATTGCATTGTTTTTGAATTTTATATTCTGAGAAAATAATATACACATACATAGAAAGTACTAATATATTTTAATTGTTGGTTTAACCCTGAAAGAAAAAACAATACCAATGAAACCAGAATTGTGAATATCCTACACCTATATCATCTACTCTATTCAAATAGTTAGAGATAAAGATTTAAACATAGGCGTTGACCATTCTTTTAAGCATGTAGATCTTGATAAGGATGTAGGTAAGTGTAGGTGTGGATGGAGGTGTAGACATAGGATCACAATTCTGGCTTCATTGGTATGGGTTCAGGGTTTTTCTCTACCAATACAAATCAGAGCTTTCTCTACTAATCATGGTCTTAGACAATCACATAGTATATTTCTATTTATAAAATACACACACATATATATATATATACACATACACACATACACACACACACACACACACACACACACACATATATATATATATATACATATATATATGTATATGTATATATATATATACATATATATATATGTATATATATATATGTATATATATATATATATATATATATATATATATATATATGTATGTGTGTATCATCTCAAGCATATGGGACAGCCAAATCAACAGTATGGTAGCAAGAGATGGAGTGCCATATTTGAGGGATAGCACATAGGTCAATTTGACTGGTCAGTCAAGTAAATGAAGAGGAGAAATATTTTATACAGATGGAAAGGTAGGGGGCCAGGCTGGGATACATCCATTTGTTCATTCTGAAATAGATCTTTTGGGATCATGATGACTGCATGTTTTCTCATCATGTAAACCTCTTTTCTAAATTTTTCCACCCATAAATCCTCTGTAAGACCATCCAATGTTCTAGAATCCTTCTTCTGGCTCTTCTGGTACAACTTACAAGCTCTCAATCTTTTCTATTTCATGCTTCTTGCACACTTCTTTTTCCATATATATGATCCTTAGATAATATTTTTACCTAACTTCTTGAGTGATTCATTCATTAATTTATTTGTGCATTTGTTCAACAAGACCCTATGCACAGTGTCTTAATACTTATTTTAGTTCCCATGGTGCCTTTCATGTAATTAGTTGCTGATAAATATTTGTTGATCTGATAGTTTACTTTTAGGCAATTGACTCATCAATCAATAAATGATTACTAAACGATTTTTGTGATTTCAGCCTTCTCCCTTTCCAAAGAAAAGTACAAAATATAGAAAATCATTGTTATCATCCAGATACACAGAACATAGGCCACTATGTCACATGTAAGCTGGCCCCTGGTAATCCAAACTGGCTAACTGTGAGGACCAGAAAAGAAATAGGTTTCAGTCTCCTTTAAAACAAGTCCTCTTGGGGCAGCTAGGTAGTGCACTGGATACAGCACCAGCCCTAAAGTCAGAAAGACCAGAGTTTAAATCTGGCCTCAGACATTCAACACTTCCTAGCTGTGTGACCCTGGGTAAGTCACTTAACCTCAATTGCCTCAGCAAAGACCAAAACAAAACAAAACAAAAAACAAACAAACAAAACAAAACAAAACAAAACAAGTCTTCTTATATTGCTGGAGTATTAGGGAAGAAGAGGAAGAAAGAAGAAAAACAAGATGTCTTCTCTTTTAATCTTTTTTATCTCTACAAACACAGTAACAGAACAACTCCAAACAGCATCCTGACTGTAACTTTTGGTCAAATTCATTATAATGGGCATTTATCAGATCCTCTGATATTTCAATCACACCAGTGGTGTCACTATGTAGAAATACTGTCCTGATCTATATGACTGACATCATCAAAAAGCTTCCTTCTACAAGCAAAAACCAGAGTTGACTATATTGAAAAAGTACTTGCAAAATCCATCTTGAGACGACTTTGAAAATCTGTCTTTTCATACAGTTATTAGTCCAATATTTTGCTTATAAACAGACAAAAAAAATCCTGTAGCACAGTTCTCTATAGTAGATGTTCAATAAATGTTAATTAGGTAATAGACTATTTGCTCTGTCTTATAAAAACAAATGAAAACAAAAGACAGCAAACTCCATTGATGATTGTACAATTTGGCCAATGATGAATCTTCCTATAGAGAAATCCATGTGATTTGCAAATAATGGTGATAAAATAAACATAAGAGTGAACTCTGCAGACTAACATCACTTTCTTAATCTGGGCTCTTGAGTTCATAGCTTTAGAGCTTCAAGGAAATTTAGTGACCCTTAAATCTAATTCACTGATTTTGCAGATGAGAAAACTCAGGCCCTCGAAAGATCATATAAGCAAATGATGGAGCTTACATTTGAACAAGTATTCTGACTGTAAAACCAGTGCCTTATCAGTGCTGGGTTTTTTATTTCCCTAAAAACAAATGAGTATTTAACATCAGCCTAAATATGCCTCTTTTCCCTAGAAGGATGTGCTATATTAATTGTGATCAACATCCGTCCTCAGTATGTATTTTAAGAGCAAGTTTTTACACCTTCAGATTCTTTAGCTTTGGAAATGAAACATTGAACTGCCAAACTAAAAACAGCCTCCAATCATCTTACTTCAAATCTGTATTTCAAAGGCTGTGATCTTTGGCTAACTAGTTTTCTAAAAATCATTGTATGTGGTGTTAAGCCTCTATGCTACACTGATACATCAGCCTCACAGGCAGGCCTCGAGGAAGATGCATCAAACTAATCTGTGTGGATGGCAGCAAAACAGTCTGTCTCTGAATTACCCACTTATTAGTCCATGAAAGTAGAAGGCATCTTTTGGCAATAATTAACAAGGTATGCCCATGTATATTAGCACATAAAGATTAAATTTTTAACACTCAACTTCATTTCATGCTGAAACAAATCCTATTGTGCTAACTCTATGCTAACCCATGGCATCTCATTCATTATTACCTAATTAACCTGCTAATAGCCACATCATAGGATTTTGTCTCTATAATTATTTAGAGTATTGGTTTAAAAAAAAACATTAAAGGAATACAATCAGATAGATTGTGGAAATCGATTTGGGTATTTGGGTTGAAATATTACCATTATTCATTGTATACACACTTTTCTTGAATTTGGAATGTTCTTTGGAGAGACTAGTAGTCACACTGAGAGATTCCTGATACTTGCCTATTCTGCTAATGAAGAGAAATTTAAGCGAGCAAAACATTATATTTGCATATGAAAATACAAATTAGATTTTAATAAGTCAGGTCTTCATGGAGATTTCAAATTTAAAGCAGAATTTTCTCTTATTTTATTAGGAAAAAATTGCCTTTATCTTGATGGAAATACATAAGAATGACTTTAAGGCAAAGAAAGGGAGAAATATTCACAGAAGTCTAAAGAAAAAAGATCTTGAAATACACTTTTAATATTCTGAGTTTGCTTATTATGGAAAATTATAGGATCAGAAGTCTAGAGCTAGAAAGGATCTCAGAGACCATTTAGTCCAAAGCCCTTTAATTTTACATATGAAGAAAACTGAGGTCAAGGGACGTAAATGATTGGCCCAGAGTCATACAGCAAATTATTTTCAGAGGTAATTTTGAACTCATCCTTTATGACTCCACAGGTACCATTTTTTCCACTGTAACAATTCCATGGGAAAGTAGTGAAAAGACATCATCCACAACCATGGGAAAAACTTGTTTGAGTTTACAACTTGTGATTCCAAAGATAAGCACATAGTAAATTCTTGATAAGTGCTTATTGACTGGATTGGTAACCTACACTCATCATTTGAATTTCCTTCAGATTCTGCTTATCATTTGCATTATTTCTTATATTCCTTAAATTTGATTCAAGTGATGCTCTTTTTATTGCTTTTTTTTTTTTTTGCAAACTTTGCAGCTAAGATGCAGATGACCTTTATTCCATTATTCCAAACAGCTTCTACAGACCATGAAGAAAAGCCCAGCTTTCCCCAAAGAAAGAGAAATATCTTTCCAAGTAACCAGAACCTCAGGGAGCTGGTGCTACTGCACAGCTTACCACTAGATGTCCTGTGGACAAAGCAAGAAGAACATGCATGAATACATTTGCATTCTGATTCTAACAAGGAATATTTCCGACTTTAATCACATCATTCAGAGTTGATGAAATAGCCAATCAACCATTTTTCTGCTGTGTCTCCTCATGACAGAAATAACATAACCTGTAGGTTATGTAACCCACCCTCCATGAGCCATTTATAGTGCTGAAAAAGGAAAGTAGTATCCTTGAAATATTTATTTCAGGTTCTTTCATAATGAGGAATGAAAAGTATGCGCACACACACACACACACACACACACACACATACACACACTTCTCTTATCTCAAAGATGAGTCTTTTAATTAAGCTTCATTTTTCTCATTTAACAGCCTTGACAAGCTGTCTTATTATAGACTCTCCTTTTCAGGAAGATGATAATACAGTGGATAGCAAAACAATTACAAGTCATTCAGAAGAAATATTCACACTGCATTATCTTCTATGACTGCTAAGCAAATGAAAGTTGAATTTTACTGTCTATCAAGTTGGGTGGCTATTACAATGACTTCACAAAGTACGAGAGATATGTCTGACTCAAAATCTGGCTCCCTAATACATAACCCAAGTAGCTTGAGATGCTCAGATTTATTCTCCTCCTTAAGGTCTACTACTTTCCACTGCCGTATCCACAGACACATCCCCCCCACATCCTATTTCGCCCCACAAGTCACATAATTGTGGGTGATACTGTGTTATGGTAGGAAGAGTTCAGGATCTGGAGTTGAATGATTTGTGTTTGAATGTCATTTCAGCTTTTTTTTTACAATTTCTGGGACCTTGTGCAAAAAATGTTACTCTGGATTTTGATTCCTACATTTTTAGACATTAGATTAGGTGATAATTTTTCTGAATTTTAAAAATTTAGTTATTGTGCCTTTTGTTTTTACATCATCTTCATTTGAAAATATAGCTCTCTCCCTTTCTCTACCCAGCAAACCAGCCCTACTAATAAGAAAGGAACTAACCAATATATCAACCAATTTGGGTAGCATATACAGTGTTCTACCTATCTGAGAAGAAGGGAGTGAATTGCACTTCTCTCTCCTTCTTGGTTACATATAGGCTTTATAGTTACATATATAATCAGATTGCTATTGATATTTTTGTGGGCTAAGATGATCTTCAAAGCTCCTTTCAGCTCTAAATCTTACAAACTTAAGGAACATAAGATCATAGATTTTAAGTAAGACAGGTCTCAGCAGAAATGTGTTCCAATATGTTTATTTTACAAACAAGGATACTGAGGCACCAGAGAACTTACATCATTTATTCAGGGTCACACTCCCAAGGAGTAAGCAGCAGAGTTGAAATGATGGAAAGTATATCTTGATTCGGGGTTGTATTTAAGCATTGCATGGAAGCAGAACTTAAAACACATGCAAAATCAATTTCCCCTGTGTTGTCAGAAAAAGAAATTTAAGGCTAAGTTGTCTTCTGTGGTTCTGGAGAATCCCATTGAGATGGAGATGTGTACCCCCATTTATTGTATAACAAATACCTCTCCTGACAATATGATAAGGCATCGGCAGGGCAAAGATGATTTTCCATGTCAGCCATGGGGAAAAAAATAATCATTATAAAAGAAAGACTCACTTTCCTTGGAAGCTAATCACATCTATGTTATTATTATTTTTAATGTGGTGAAAAATACCTTTGAGTAGAATGTCAAATGTAAATAAAATGGCCAGAAATTTTTTGGAAAAAAAATCTGCCAGCTAATACTGCATTTATCAAATTTATGTTGCATAATTTTTGCAGATTTATGTTACAGTTATGTTACTATAGCTTTTTATAGTGTCACAAGACATACATAAACACGTATATATACACAACATGAAGATGGAAGGATACTAAAGAAACTGGATTTTAGGAAAATCAGTTGTTAAATTTTCTTCATTCTCCTCCATTGCCTTTCCCCAGCTCCACTCCAACCCCATTCAACCATCTCAGTAGAAGTTCTACTGTTAGAAGACATTGGTTCGAATCCTGCTCTTGGTGCATATTGTTTATGTGACGTTGGTCAATCAATGGGCATTCATTTAGTATCTAGTGTGTACCAGGCATTGTGCTAAGCACTGGTGTTACAAATAAAAGTAAAATATAATCCCCACCCTCAGGAAACTCACTGTCTAATAAGGGAGGCAACATGCCAACATGTAAGAACAAACAAGATTATATACAGGATAAGTTGAAGATAATCAACAATAAAAAGACACAAAATGGAAAAGGCTTATTGTCAAAGGTACAATTCTTGTTGGGACTTGAAGGATGTCAGGGAATCTGAGAAGTGAAGATAAAGATGGAGAACATTCCAGGCAAGGACTATAGCTACCGAAAATATCAGGAGGTAAGAGATGGAATGTTTTGTCCAAGGTAGAGAAAGGAAGTCATGTCACTGGAACAAAGAATAAAAGTGGAGAGAGGAGGGTGGTGTAAGATAGAGCTGATAGAGAGCCACTGAAACTCAATGAGTAGAGGGGTGATAAGCTTAGAAATATATTTTAGGAGAATCACATTTACAGCTGAGTGTTATTATTACTAGCTTTTATTAATAATATTGTTACTATAATTGTAATTTCCCAAGAACCACATCCAGCTTGTCTCAAAGGGAAGTGTCTCTTTCAGCTACTTTTAATTGAAAATTAAATGGAAAACCATCAGCAACCATAGTTGTTATCGATATTCACGGAAACTGCTAAAAGAGAGAGAAGATATTTCCTTCTCTCCCTTCTATGTATCCCTTAGGAAGAAGTTTGTTTTTTTTTTTTCCAATACCTCTTAAGACATAATCTTTATTATTAGCATAGGTTAATGCTCCCCAATTGCTTTTTGGATTTCTAATGGTGGTTTTTCTTTTCTATTCTCTGTCCACCTATCCTTCTCCACTTTCTTTCTTTTTCCTTCACTCTCCTTCCATTCCTTCTTACCCCTCTTTCTCCCACCCTCTGAATATAGAGAAAAAAATAGAAATGTAATATATATGATCATACTTTAATATGCCATTCTACGTTTCTGTTTGTAGTTCTTGGGGTTTTTGTCTTACCTCATTAAACATTTAATAAATCACTGCCTATTTTGTGACAGGTTTTAACCATAACACAAACAGCAGGAGGTGGAAACCCAGCTCACTTCATATAGGCCTATAATATCCATGTCTACACCATCACACCCTCCAGGCATATTGGCAGAATGACCAATGGAAGATAAGCTTTTTCCGACAAAGCTTCAAAAATAAAGTTTTTTTCTTTTATCTTACCACAAATCAATTGGAGCCCTTACAGCAAAATCCTATAAAATAACTTCAAACAGCACTTCTTAGTCTAAAAATTTGTATTATGGCTATAACTCTTTGAAGTTTTATGACTGAAGTTTGGAGAAAAATGATTTAAGTGTTATCTGCTCGACATCAGAGTGTCAAAAATTCTCTCAGTTTTTCTTGACATATAAACTGCTACCCAGTATATGTTTTTTCAAATTTTTTCTTGCTTTAAACCGCCTAACCCAGTTTGCTTGATAAAAGTCATTTAACTGCAGTTTATCCCATTGAATTAATATCCTTTAAAGGTTCAGCAACTTACAATTGATTATTTTACTTCTGTTGCTTTAAAAAAAAAAAAAAAAACCTGGCAACTCAACTCAAGTACTTTTAAAAAAAAAAAAAAACTATTTCAAGGAGGAACTTTTTTCAAATTGTGTTTTGTTGGTTTTAAATGAAGGAGGAAAAAAACAGCTGAGGTGAATGGAGAGCATGGGGGCCGAGGGCAGTTTCAATTCCTCTTTGGGAGTCAAATGTTAGAAGGAGAAAATTGACTGGTTTTCTGATGGAAAAGTTCCTCTTACACTGAGAGTCTGGGACCAATGACAGCTTTCACAGAGGGCATGAGACTCATCAGGTAAGCTCCCATAACAGGGAGGAAAAGTGTTGGCAGGGATTCAAGTCACTGCATGCTCACTGAATCTTTTTAGAAGCATGCACGTTGGAGGATGAAATTCCTTTAAACATATGACTGAAAATGGTGAGTTTGGAAAACAAGAAAGAAGGAAGTTACATGAGACCTGTCTTCAATACAACCATAATACAATATACTTTTTATTTCTAGAAAGCTTTTTTTTGGGGGGACAGGGCGAGTGGACAAAGGGGAATGATGTAAGTACCTGCTTATTCAAAAAACAGAGCTGCTGATCATAGGATTACAAATTTTATAGTGTTTGTAATTATAAGATCATAGAACCATTGATTTAGTATTGGAATAGGCCCCCCAGCTTAATACCTTTATTATACAATAGGAGAAATTAAAATTCAACCATCTGACCAAGTCTCAGAGATAGGATTTGAACAAATGTTGCCCAAATTCAAATACAGAACTCTTTCTGCTGTCCCACTACCTCTAGTTTCTTTCCATAAGTGAGAATTAAACCCAAACTGTTTCATGAGACAGAACTGGGAAGTAGCAAGTGGGCTCCTTCTTCTTGGACATGTCCCATTAAAGGAGTGAAGATTACATATTGAATTCAATTCAATTCAGATATTAAGTTTGTATTATGTTTTGCATTTATTAGCTACCTATGATGTGAACATACTGCTATTTATTTTGTACAGAGTTGAAGATACAAAAATAAAGAAATAAACCTCATGCTTTCAATGAGTTTTCATTGTGCTATGCTATAGAAGTAATTATCCTGAGGTATAGTTGGACCAAATGGCCTCTGAAATCCATTCTATCTCTCAGATCCTTTCTGTACAAACATGTCTTCAGTGTGGTGATTATGATCACCCCATTTGTAGCCCCGTGGAACATGAAGTCAAGTGACTGAGTTAGATGGTCCTACTCGTTGGCATTTTTGTCCATAAGAATATCTCTTATTCCATTGTTTGTCGTTCCCCATTCCACTCTTTGTTTCAGTCAAACTAGACAGCTAACTGTTCCCCAAATCAGACATTCTATCACAAGCTATCTCCATTCCTAGATCACACCCTTCTTTATGCCCTTCTCTTAGAATCCTTATTTACTGACATAGTTCAGTTCAGATAGTACTTCTCTGATGAGTAAAGTGCTTCTTTGCTCTTTTATAATATTTCAAATTATCTTTCAGAACAATGTAAGCAGCACGAGCACTTGGTTTCTCCTCGGTTTCTGATTTCATACATTCATAGCTCTGTGTCCTAAACATCACAAACCCTTGGTAAATGGTTGTTCAGTTTTAATTGAGTTAATCTTGCCATCTAGTTCTTTTTGCTCCCAAGACTCCCTTTCTCTTTTTTAGGCATCTTCTGTGCACATACATCATTTATTATCACTGTATTATGTTCTTTCTTAGAACAAGGTGACAGCTCCTCACAGGGTACTACCCAGTGGTGGGAATGGAAATGATTTACTCTGTGAACTCTGACTGAATTACTGCTAAAGTCTACATAGTCTGATAAATGATGTGGGTATTGGTGTGGCCAAGAGGCTCCCAAATCCCTTCCCTGTTCATTCCTCCTCCCACACCACTCTGTTAGCACCACTATTGCTCACTGCAATGACCTAAAAAGACCTTCCTGGATCACCCTAAGCAACTAGGTGAGTTGTCAGTCAGCATTTATTAACCACCTACTCTGTGCAAGTCAATATGCTAAATACTAGGGACACAAAGAAACAAGCCCTTGCTCTCAAGGTGCCAACAGTCGAATGGTAGAGAAAAACATGCAAACAACTAGACATAAGGAGATAAATTGGAGATGAGTGGGAAAGGCTTCTTGCAGAAGGTAGTCAGGAAAGTCAGAAGACAAAGATCAGGAGGAGGGCATTCTGGGAATAGGGGACCAGAAGTGAAAATGTCCTGAATTGGGAGGTGGAGAAACATCACATGCAAGGAACAGCAAGGGAGGCAGAGTCACCAAATTGTATAGCTGATAAAGATCACAAAGCAATGAGAATTAAAAATCAACAATGTTATCACTTGCTAATCTCTGACTCAAAGGGTTGCTGCAGGGATTTGGGGGTGCAATACCCTGTAGAGGAGCAGGTTAACTACTAATTTGCAAGTATGTATTAAGCCCCTATTGTATATGAGGTTTGGTTCTAGGTGTAGAGAATACAGAAAAATGAAAGTCGCTAATCTCAGGAACTTTAAATTCTACGAGAGAGAGAGGTACAATATTTTACAAGATAGAGGTAATAAGGGAATGAAGGGGAGGAAGAAAGAGAATGAGACAGAGAGAGACAGAAAGACACACATACACAGAAAGAGAATGAGAGAGAAAATGAGAGAGAATGAAAGACAGAGAGAGAGAGAGAGAGAGAGTAGTGACAAGTCAAGTAGAAGACTATTTTATTCCACTGGAATTTTATAATAGCTGGGTGTAGAATAGACTCTAAGGAATAGGGATAGAGGTGAAAGGAGGGAGGAAATTGTAAACAATGTTTGAGAAAAATATCATAGCATAGTAATAAATGGAACACATCCCCAAAACTTCTACTATGAGAACTTACTGAAATGAATCTTCTATCGTGGTAGTCATCATGGCTTCCTTTATTTTTGTCAAGGAAACAGAGCAATACTCTAGGAGGAGTATATGATCACTCAATCAGAGAGTGGATCTAATGAAACCATCCTCACTCCACCCCTTAAGTTAATCATGAGGCTTGTCTCCAACACAGTCACACCTTCTCTCAACCCTACTGCTTACCTATTCTGCCCCATCCTTTGATATTCAAGCTCCCACCCTTCTTCCTTTTGAGACAAGAATCTGCCTCATCTAACTTCCATCGGAGTACCCATAGCAACAAATACACATTATAAAAATCTTCCTTCCCCTCTCCCAGCATATATACATATATGCATGAATATATACAATGTATAGTGTGTGTGTGTGTGTGTGTGTGTGTGTGTGTGTGTGTGTGTGTGTGTGTGAACTGCAAGAGACTCAGGGGATTTGAACTTTTATTGAATATCCCAGTTTCATCCCCTGGAAGGCAGTAGTCAGAAGTAGTATCTGGACAGAGAATCAAAAACAGAGTGTGTGAAATGGGAAAAGTAGAATGACACCAAAATCTTTGTACTTCCGGGAGTGATGTGCTATCTAAACCTGAGCCCACCTACCCCCTTGACTTGGTTGTTTGTTGTCCTTTCTTTTTGAAAAGGACCAAAAAGACATCACTCTGTTAGAGTCTGACTGTGACTGTGTTCTGCCACAGGTCAGATACAGATAGTTCCTATGAACATTTGGGATGCATCATCTAACTGTACTGCTCATGTTTTTTTCTGAGCTAATTCAATTCTGCTTTGCTTAAAGAGCACAGCATATTCTCTGATGAAGACATACCATGCTGGGCAGTTCTGTGCCGGAGTCTTCATTGTCATTCAATCATTTTTAAATTGATTATCTCCTTGATTAGGTATTAGGATTAGATATTGGGGGGGGGGGAGATGAATGAGGAAGATGCTATATACTAACTATTATTATTATGGTATCTTAGTAAGTAACCATTTCTAAAAGCTAATTAAGTCTGACTAGCTAATTTCTATCACTGATAATCATGGTGGGAAACATACTTATGGGGGTTCATTAATTATACTATTAGAAAGTCCCTCAAGATTAAATCTACAGCCTTGAGGGAATATAGTAGACATGCTTTGGGGACCCAATTTATTGATACAAGCAGGTAGAATATAGAGATTGTGCTACATATAAATCTGTATAGGTATAGATACAGACCCATACAAATATAATAGTTTCCCCAAGAAAATATGAGTTCTTGGAAACTGTGTGGATGTCCATCTGTTGGGGAATGGCTGAATAAATTATGGTAAATGAATGTAATGGAATATTATTGTTCTATAAAAAATGATCAGCAGGATGATTTCAGAGAGGCCTGGAGAGACTTTCATGAACTGATTCTAAGTAAAATGAGCAGGACCAAGAAAACATTGTACATAGCAACAACAAGATTATGGGATGATTAATTCTGATGGATGTGGCTCTTTTCAACAATGAGATGATTCAGGCCAATTCTAACAGACTTGTGATGGAGAGAACCATCTGTTTCCAGAGAGAAGACTATGGAGACTGAGTATGGATCACAACATAGGATTTTTACCTTTGTTGTTATTGTTGTTGTTGTTTGCTTGCTTATTTTTTTCTTGTTTATTTTCCCTTTTGATCTGATTTTTCTAGTGCAGCTTGATAAAAGTAGAAATATGGATTACTTGCTATCTAGGGGAAAGGGAAGGGGAAAAGGAAGAGGAAGGGAGAAAAATTTAAAGCACAAGGTTTTGCCAAGGGTGAATGCCGAAAAATATTTTTGTATGTATTTTGAAAAATAAAAAGCTATTTTTGAGTTCTTTAAATACATATTCCACTTTTGTTTTTGTATCTCCAGTATTTGCCACAGCTAGTAAGTAGTAAAAGCTGAATAAATGCTTATTGGTTACAAATCTATTAAAGGCAAAGTTCATGGGAGAATGAGAAGGTAAAAGAAATGTGACATCAGTATAGATCCCCAAACAAAGTAGTCACTATGATATTAGGATAATTCATTTAACACTAAAAGTGACCTTGGATATTATCTAATGAAACCTCTTCATCTTACAGCTGCGAACCAGAGAGCTTGATTTATTTTCCTAAAGTCACAAACTAGTTTCGATTTTAGCCAGGTTCCTCTAACTTCAGGTTCATTGCTTTCCATTGTACCATACTGCCTCTATTCTAGGTAGTACTAATGGTAGAGCTGCTGGACCTGGAAGCAAAGGCTTGGTTTGCTTTCCCAGCTCTGACAGGTACTGGTTGTGTGCCCTTAAGCAAGACATTTTATTTCTATAATCCCATTTTCTCATCTGTAAAATGAAGGGATTAGATCTCTAACATCCCTTCTGGCTCCAAACATAAGAAATGTATATAAATATGCAAAGGAAAGAAATAGAAAAAGAAAAGTAGGTGACAGTACAGAGATATTAGTGATTACTTCTAGGTAATGTGATAAATAGCTTTGACTAATGCATTTTCTGAAAATCAGGCATACAAACTTAGAAGGGCTCAGTCTCTGCATATATACTCATGTATAGGTGTGTATGTATGTGTGTGTGTATGCCCACTGGGGTAGAAGTATAAGACCTAGTTCATTAGCTTAAAAAGAGATGTTACTTGAAAATCCTACCTTAACATACCATTTAAAGGGTTGTTTCTCGGTGAAACTGACACAACGGATCCTGCTGATGTTGCTAATTTGCTGGAGTGGACCTGCCACCTCAACTCCCTTCACTGCTCGTATGGCACTTCCAGGCATGCTGAAGGCTCAACCATCACAGACTGGTGCCTAATAAAGGATGAAGCTGAGGCTGCCCAATTGCCCAGAACATGAAATAATGAAGGGTTGATGCAAAGGGGCACAAAGAAGCTCTCAACTGGGAATCTGCAAAAGTGACTGGTAAGGAGCAGGTGGTATGGGAGATGATCTTACCCTCTCTAATCCTATAATCTCCTGCAAGCATATGATGGGATGAAACAGAAGATGACAATCTAGAACCAAATGAAATTGTGCCAGTTAACTGACCCTTCATATTGGTTTGTGGGAATCGACTGGAAATATTCTCTATCCACAGGAAACTCTTCTTTCATTCTTCACTTTTCCTGGCAGTTTCTTTGGGCCTCTCATATTCTAATTTGTATTCTAGTTATTTATGTATTTGTCTTATCTCCCTGCTAGTGTGCCAGAACTGTTTTCCCAAGATTGGTGTTTATACTTGCAAGTTAAGTTAGAGGTGGTACAAAAGGTGTAATGAATATGGAATATTATGTTCTGTTCTG
Organism: Sminthopsis crassicaudata; assembly: GCF_048593235.1. Classification (NCBI taxonomy): domain Eukaryota; kingdom Metazoa; phylum Chordata; class Mammalia; order Dasyuromorphia; family Dasyuridae; genus Sminthopsis; species Sminthopsis crassicaudata. The sequence continues at coordinate 33,271,198 of NC_133620.1, read as the reverse complement.
GGTGATACATTTTAGGAAAGATGTTGATATAGGGCAGGGCATACAGTGAAAGGCAACTGGATGGTAAGGGGATCATGCCATACAAGGATTGTCTGGGGGGGTCATGTAGAAGAGAGAATAGATTTGTTTTGCTTAGCCCCCAAATGACTGAACAAGAACAGTGGATCAAAAATGTAGAAAGGCAGATTTTAGCTCAATGTAAGGAAAACCTTGTCAAGAACTAAGGTTATCCCCAAGTGGCATGGGATGCTACAGGAGACCATGGGTTGTCCTCTTCATCCAGTCCCCCCACTTTAAGCAGATAATAAGTGATCAATCCCCAGAGGATCAGATTGATTCTGCTTGGCCTTGGAAGTTAAAATGAGGCAGAAATCAGAAGCCATAATGAGATACCAGAGCAAGATCTAAACAGTGGAAGGTAAAGGAAATGCTTTCCTGGATCTACCATTAGCTGACCACGACCACAGACCTGAAAGGGAATTTGGAGATTACCCAGGATAAAGCTTTCATTTTATAGATGAATAATCTAGGGGTCAGAAAGGTTGGGACTTGCCCACATTCACAGAGATAACAAATAACAAATTCAAGATTCCAACAGATCCCCAGACTTCATATTACATATGTCAGTAATTAGAGACTAAAGACAGGGTAAAAGAAGACTTGTTCTGAAGGCCAAGCAGAACAATTTCCAGAGAGTTCTGGGACTCCAGTATCTGAAGGGTTGAGATGAGGGATAGGTCCATTTGTCAATGAGAGCTTGGGCAAGTCATGTAACCTCCATTTAAACCTACCTTTATTCCTTAGAGAAGGAAATGCCAAAACACTCCTTTATCCTTGCCAAAAAAAAAAAAAAAAAAAAAAAAAAAAAAAAAAAAAAAAACCTCAATGGAATTACATAAGACTAAACAACTGAACAACAATCTGTTAAGCACTGAGTCAAGGGACACAAAGACAAAAAAAAAAAAAAAAAAGAAAGACCTTATATTCCATTGGAAGCATATATCATTTAAATAGATAGTCTGATCAGTCAATAAGCATTTATTAAGTACCTCTGTGCTAAGTGCTGGGTATACCAAAATAAAATAAAATAAAATGGTCCCTGACCTCAAGGAATTGTAATGGCAGAGACCATATGCCAACCATTTACAAACAAAATGTAGATAGGGTAAATTGGAGATAATCAACAGAGGGAAGGTATTAGAATGAAGAGGTATCAGGAAAAGTTTTCCATAGGACAGATCCTAGCTGAGACTTGAAAAACCATGGAGTGGAGATGAGGAAGGAAAGGAGGGAAAGCATTCCAAACATAGTGGACAGTCAGTACCATGTCTGAGTCAGAAGATAGAATATCTTGTTCAAGAAATAGCAAATAAATATAATATATACAAAAACTAAATATATAACAATTTCAGGGTGAAGAGAGAACTAAAAATAGAATTAGAGGGAGGGGAGGTCAGCACTTAAATTGAATCTTGGAAGGAGGTAGAGTTTCCAAAAGGCTTAGAGGAGGGAGGGCATTGCAAGCACGAAGGGCATCCTGTTCAAAGTAGTCAAGAAATATATAATGTTTACAGAGAACCTCAATTAAATATTCTGGGGACCTAATATGATAAGTTCAGCTATGTATTCCTTCTAAATAGGAGTAAATTTCCTACTGGAAAAACTGCCACCATATCTGGTCTGTTTGATGGTGCTGTGTGCTATCCAAGGACATCTAAGTCAGCCGAGAAGCTGGCCTTAGCAGTTGATTACACACTGCATAAACCGATTATGTAAGGCAAGGCACAAGACTGGGGGGCTCCACTCCCAGCCAACACCACCACCTTGTCTTCGCACCACCTGTCACGTCTATCAACATTTTAACTAATGTCAGAGTTCTTCTCTTGCTAATGAGCTGTTATTCCAGAGGAACATTTCTCTTCTCAGTTTTCCAGCTACAGTATAATGAGGTAGAGTGGGTCTTTTCTATTCCTGACCCCTCCTTCAGAAGTTCCCTCTTTGCCTTAGAAAATCTTCACTGTTCTCTTTCTTCTCTTAGACCCAACTCTGGCTCTGTGGGTTGCTTTCTAGGGTGTTTGGCCTCCTTTGATTCCGTTCTCCAGATCTTCCTCCTAAGGCTCAGACAGCATTGAGCCTATCCACACTTTCAGCATCTTGGTGGAAATGGTGCTGCCTGATATTTAAAATAAATTTGTCACCAAAAGAAAAATCTCTCCCTCCAACTCTGTTTCCTGATAGATGGAAGGAATTCTTCAGAAGTTTGACCCGAGAGTAAAACCTGTGGGACTCCAGCCAGCTTTTATTTCTATTGCATCTTGACATGACCAGTTGGGACATTTAAACAGTAAGATCTAACTTCTGAGTTAAGGAATAAACATGAGAGACTCATTTATTATCATTCAGTACCTCTTGGTTGACCCCAACTCCTAATTTTTCAGGGCTACTCTGAAGAGACAATCATTTCAGACAATAGGAGTGAAAAAGCATTCTTTATGCCATCAATTAATCAGCCAACATTTAATAAGCACTTACTATGTACCAGGCAGTAGTGATACAAGGATGTTAGCATGAGTATTGATTTTTGTTTAGCAGAGAGAAAAGAGAAGAAATGACATTCATAGTCTTCTAGTTTCTTCTTTTGCTTAACAAGACTATATATGGTTTACTCAGGACTTAAATTGAGTTTATTTTGTATGTTTTGAATATGTGCACATTCATGACATATATCAAATTGCTTACCATCTCAGTGAGGGGGAAGGGAGGAAGATTGGGAGAGAATTTGTAACACAAATTATTTTTATATGTAATTGGGAATAAAATAAAGTAATATTCAAAAATTGTGTCTTTCATAAAGATTATATTTGAAATGGATAAATATTTTAATGGAGAAATAGGACACAAGTTTATCTTTGGAAGAGAAGAGGAAAAAGAGTAAAAGAGAGAGACAGATAGACAGACAGACCAAGACAAAAAGACAGAGGATCAGAAAGAGACAGAGACAGGGAGAGAGCCAAAAAGAAAGGGGGGGAGAGGGGTGGAACAGAGACAGACAGACAGACCGAGAGAGAGATGGAGAGACAGAGACAGAGAGAGAGAGAGAAAGAAAGAGAGAGAGAGAGAGACAGAGAGAGAGAGAGACAGAGAGACAGAGAGAGAGAGAGAGAGAGAGAGAAAGAGAGAGAGACAGAGAGAGAGAGAGAGAGACAAAGAGAGAGAGATAGAGACAGAGAGAGAGAGAGAGAAAGAGAGAGAGAGAGACAGAGAGACAGAGAGACAGAGAGAGAGAGAGACAGAGAGAGAGAGAGAGAGAGAGAGAGACAGAGAGAGAGACAGAGACAGAGAGAGAGAGACAGAGAGAGAGACAGAGACAGAGAGAGAGAGAGAAAGAAAGAGAGAGAGAGAGAGACAGAGAGAGAGAGAGAGACAGAGAGACAGAGAGACAGAGAGACAGAGAGAGAGAGAGAGAGAGACAGAGAGAGAGAGAGAGAGAGAAAGAGAGAAAGACAGAGAGAGAGAGAGAGAGAGAGAGAGAGAGAAGAGAGAGAGACAGAGAGACAGAGAGAGAGAGAGAGAGACAAAGAGAGAGAGACAGAGACAGAGAGAGAGAGACAGAGAGAGAGAGACTATTTCTTTTGAAAATATCACTTTTGTCCACATTCCAAACATTTCTCAAATGATCTGAGAGATTCTGGATATCTATTATCAATGGAAGCACCTCTTACTACTTATTCATAGTCTCTATTTCTTACTGACATTTTTGATGTGAGAATGTTTTATAGAATGGTCTGCAATTAGGGATGATTCTCAAATCAGTTTTTTATAACACTAAGGATAGTGACCAGTCCTATCACCTCATTGATACTGATAACTCCCAGATGAGAAAATGCCTACTTCTTTCTAGATAATTAACTACTGAGAGATTATGATTTACCCATGGTTTCATAAACACTAGGCATCAGAGGTGACACCTGAACACATATCTTCCTGGCTCTGAGAGTAGCACTTTATCCATTATGCCATAATGCTTCTCATGGTAAAAATGCCAATTTTATATTCTCATTTCAAGTGATATGTAGATAAAAATATAGTCTTGTCATGCTATTCTCAAAATTAGTGATTTTCTACTGCCTACTAAGTGAAGCTCTAATATGATTTTGCCAGAGATTCAGGGTTCTTTGTAACTTGACATTAACTTACTTTTTAATTAAATTTGGCAAACATTTATTAAGCACCTATTATATTTAAGGAACTATGGTTAGGCATAAAGCATACAAAGATTTCATAATAATCTTTCATTCAATTGGACAGCTACAATAAGAAAGATAAATAAATGCAAAGTAATGGAAAAGAGAAAGAGTACTAACAACTAGCAAAACAAAAAAGTTTCCAATAGGGGAGAATTCTGAACTAAGCTTTGAAAAAACAAACAAACAACTAAGCATTGTGAGAGATAGTGATGAATAAGGAGTAGATTCTAGGCATGAGAACAAGCTGTGCAAAGGCATTGATGTAGGAGATTCAACATCATGTTCTGATAAAAAACACTTAAGACCAATTGGTTAAAATGTTGCATAAATGAGAGATGGAAACATTAAGTATGAAAAAATAGTAAAGAGCAATATTGTTGCACTACAAGTTCTATAACCCTTCCATTATATCATGCTAAAACAAGAAGAATTTGCTTTCTCTTCATTTTAGTGTCTTCTTTTAGAATCCGCCCTAAAATTATCATGAAGCTTTTCATGAACTCCCTCCACCCAAATCACATCATTAGGGTTATTACATTTTCAGCTTTAAGTTATTGGATAATTATTTAAATGAAGAATGACATTTAAATAACTTCCAAAGGACACTCTAATCAGTGCTGCAGGGGACACAAAGATGTGAATTTTTATTTATCAACTATTTGGATAGGGGCTAAGGTGGCCAGGTTCCCATATTAATATAATGCTTGGATGAGTGTTAGGTTCTTTCTAAGTCCTAAGTCAGTACTTAACAATTCTCTAGTTCACACCTTTGGTTCTGGCCTTTAAGGGGAGTTTACCCCTTTGAACTTCTGAGGAGGAGTTTACGTATGAAAAGGAGTTTACACAACTTTTAAAAGGAGCAAGTTCATTGGTTGAAGTAACTTTCCCATAAGCCCTTGAGTTCTCACACGCCCCTTCTCTGGAGGATTAAAAAGAGACAACATTGGGCCCGAAGAAGTGAGTCTACTCTAGGACAGAGTTGGGATGGCTCTCTGGAGGGAAAAGAGTCTAGTCTGGGATTAAGTTGAGACAGCAGATCTCCTCCCAGAGAATGATTGGAAGTTTCTGGAGACAACAGAACATTATACTTTGGCGTCCAACATGGGGCAAGGACTTTTGCTTATCCTGACAAGGACTGATTCTGAGCCCTTCAGAGGAGCTAGACTGGACCTTCACATTTTGGCACCTGAACGCTTCTCCCTGAAGAAGTGAAATCTGTTCCTGTTCAGCCTATGGATCCTTTGCCTCCAGGCACAGTGGGCTTGACCATTTCACCTTCTGAGAGTGCTTACAAAACAGTGTTCATCCATACACTGATGTGGGAAACTGGAGAACGTGTAGCTAATATCCCAGTCACTAACACAGGTAGACAACGTGTGATTTATCAAACAGAAGAAGTAGTAGCATCAGGCTTATTGTTATGTACCCCTAATAAGCAACCTGGTGATAGTCACCCAGATTCTGACTCCAATGAACAAAATCCAAGAATATTTTGGACAGCAGCTGTGACAGCTGACTGACCTATGCTTACTATTTATATAAATGGAATGCCATTTGAAGGATTGGTAGACATGGGTGCAGATCATACAGTTATTAAAGGTGCCAATTGGCCCAGTCACTGGCCAAAGATTAAGGTAGACACCTACATGTCTGGGGTAGGAGGATCAATAGCAGCAGAAGTTAGTGCTATGCCTTTGAGATGGATATTTGAAGATGAAACAGGAGTTTTTGCTCCTTTTGTGGTTGAAAAAATCCCCATTAATCTGTGGGGAAGAGATATTTTATAGCAGATAGGATTACAAATAAGCACTTCAGCTTTTTAGGCAGGGCTGCTGTTGAAGGCCTACCTGCACTCTCATCGGTTCCTATTCAGTGGAAGACTGATTCACCAGTGTGGGTAGAACAGTGGCCCTTAAGAAGTGATAAAATTAAGGCCTTATTAGGCATAGTGCAAAAACAACTTGACCAAGGACACTTACGGCCTTCTCTAAGTCCTAGGAATTCCCCAGTATTTGTGGTAAAAAAGAAATCTGGAAAATGGAGGATGTTAACTGATCTAACAAGAGTAAATGAACAGATGGAAACTATGGAACTTTTCACCCTAGACTTCCATCTCTTACTCAGTTGCCAAGAGAATGGCCTCTTTGGGTTATAGAGATTAAGGAGTGTTTCTATTCTATTCCTCTAGATAAGGAGGATATGAAAAGATTTGCTTTTTCAGTGACTAGTGTTAATTTGGCTGAGCCTTATAAAAGATATTAATGGACAGTTTGCCACAGGGAATGAAAAACAGCCCTACTATGTGCCAAATGTATGTTGCTGCTGCTCTTGCTCCAGTAAGAAAAACATTTCCAAAAGTAATATTGCTACATTATATGGATGATATTTTGGGATATGTACCCGAGGAACAAATGTTAGAAGCATGTCTACAAAAGATCATGGAAACACTAAAGTACTACAAATTACATATAGCTACAGAAAAAATTCAAAGACATGCTCCTTTTCAATATTTAGGATATGAAGTATATCCTAAGACACACATAGTACAAAAGCTCTCTTTAAGAACAGAGAAGTTGAACACCTTAAATGATTTCCAAAAATTAATAAGAGATATCCAATGGATGCGTCCAGTGTTAGGCTTAATTACCAATCAACTGCAACCTCTATATGACATTTTAAGGGGAGACAGTGCTTTAAATTCACCACGCCAGCTTATAAAAGAAGCACAAGAAGGTTTGAGAGAAGTTGAACTGGCTTTATCCAATGTGGTTGAAAGAGTCACTCAGAAACCCTTGGAAATATCAGTTTTTTCTACAAAAGAGGCACCCACAGCAGTCCTTCATCAAAGAGACAGTGTGATTGAGTGGGTGAACCTCCCAGTACAACCAGAACAAAGCCTTACTTCTTACCCAGTGCTTGTGGCTAGAATTTTATTAAAGGCCATTAAGAGAGTAGTACAATTATCTGGGATAAGTCCTGAAAAAATATACACATTCTATACTATCACACAAGTTAATGTATGCTGTGAGACCATCCCAGAATGGCAAATTTTATTGGCCACAGCTCCAAATTTTGCACATGGTCTCCATTAAAGATAATCCTGCTACAACATAATTGACAATAGATTTTTGAAGAAAAAGTTTCTAAGGTTCCTCTTAAAGGACCAACAATCTTTACAGATGCCTATAAAGAAAATATTTGTGCTGTATGCTCTTGTGACTTAACCATAAAAAGAGTAGTCAGAACTCCTTTTCAGTCCACTCAACAGAATGAATTATTTGCTATCATGCTAGCTCTTACTTATTACCCAGGAGACATAAATATAATTACTGATTCAGCCTATTCAGTAGGTGTAGTACAAAGAATTGCCACAGCCCAAATAAAATTTGCAGCCTCTAATATTTATCAGCTCTTTAAGGAACTTCAAGAGCAAGTGAGAAAACATCCAGACAACATTTATATCTTGCATGTCCACTCATATAGTGGACTTCCAGGTCCTATTTTTGATGGAAATTCAAAGGCAGATAGCTTTTTAACTATGTTAGCTATTACTCCTTTATTTCAGGAAGCACAAGAATCTCATTTTAAATATCATCAGGCTGCTTGAGCTTTACGTTTACAATTTGGAATAACAAGAGAGGAAGCTAGGAGCATAGTAAGAAGCTGTACAGCTTTCCTTCCTTTCCACACTCCTACACTCCCTCCAGGGAAGAATCCTTGTGGTTTGAGACCCAATGAAATCTGGCAAATGGATGTGACCCAGTATAAATCTTTTGGTCGTCTGTCTTTTATCCACGTTGTGGTAGATACCTTTTCAGGATTCATTTTTGCAGTGTCAACAGCAAAAGAGACAGCCCGAGTGGTCACTGAATTCCTTATCCAAGCATTTGCAATTATGGGTGTGCTACAAGAAATAAAAACAGATAATGGACCTGCATATTCTTCTAAACATTTTGCACACTTTTGTGCGCCATATAAGACTTTACACACCACTGGCACATCCTTTAATCCGCAAGGTCAGGCAATAGTAGAGAGAAGAAACAGAGACATTAAGACACTCCTCCAAAAACAAAAGAAAGGGGGAGCCACAGGTAACCCTAGAGAACTTCTAAATTTAGTTCTCTACCATTAATTTTCTAATTTTTGACAAGGATGCACTGGCTCTGGCAGACATGTTTTATAACCCACCAGAAAGGCAGTGACCAGTGCAAGCAGCTCCACTGTCCTTAGATAATCACCAGGTGATGTGGAGAGACCCAGAAAGTGGTGAATGGAAGGGATCAGATAGGTTAACTGCCTGGGGGAGAGGGTTTGCTTGTATTTCTTCAGATGGAGAAAGAATCAGATGGGTGCCAACGAGTCGTATTTGCCTTGTCCATCAGAGAGAGACAGAAAAAGAGAAAGACCTCAAAACAAAGGAGAAAATCTAAGAAATATCTGACACTGAAAGATCATGGCTAATAAGAAGACTGTTAAAGAACTTTAAAACCAGCAGGAATCATTGGATTTTCTAACACAAGATGAGACTAATGGACAATGTACTTATGGACATTTATAAATTCTCAATTTATGATTATTTGATCATGTTATTTATTACATACTTCTAGTATGTATTATGTTACTATGTTACTATGTGTTTATGTAATTTATGTAATTATGTGTAATACTCCCATATTAATGGATTTATTTTTCAAGGTCATGACCGCCCTATGTTCTTAATCAAAAGAAAGGGGGAGATGTTAGGTTCTTACTAAGTGCTAAGTTGGTACTTAACAATTCTCTAGTTCACACCTTTGGTTCTGGCCTTTAAGGGGAGTTTACTCCTTTGAACTTCTGAAGAGGAGTTTACATATGAAAAAAAGTTTACACAACCTTTAAAAGGAGCAAGTTCATTGGTTGAAGTAATTTTCCCATAAGCCCTTGAGTTCTCACACGCCCCTTCTCTGGAGGATTAAAAAGAGACAACATTGGGCCCGAAGAAGTGAGTCTACTCTAGGACAGAGTTGGGATGGCTCTCTGGAGGAAAAAGAGTCTAGTCTGGGATTGAGTTGAGACAGCAGATCTCCTCCCAGAGAATGATTGGCAGTTTCTGGAGACAACAGAACATTACAGATGAGTATACTGGGAATATATTTATGGGAATATTTATGGGAATAGGAGAAGGTGCTGAGGAAGTCAAGAGATTGGATTGGAAATGATGCCCATACTATCAAAGTAGTTATGAGATAGGCTCATGTGCCAAAACCAGGAAGTGATAACTTCAGAATGATATGAGTTTATCCCAAGAGTGGAATTCTTGGTTCAGTAGTAAGCTGAAGGACTTGTAGATTTTCCAAAGGACCTCCTTTTGACAATAGACAATTACCATAAATATACAATTGTGGATATTCTAAGACTTAAATAGTACAAACTAGATTTTGTTTAACACTGCTATAAAGAATTGAGGAAAAGAAAAATGCCAAGATAATCCCTTCTCCAAAGCACAGTATTTCCTAAAGTTGCTAAAGGAGATTTGAAAGAATTAAGGTTCTAAATTATTCTGCTAACATGCTCTTTTCCTTTTGGGAAAAGAGAGCTTCCTTTACCAAAAAAAAAAAAAAAAAAAAAAAAAAAAAAAAAGTCTCAATGTTTCTCTTTTTTAATACTAATTCCTAAAACAGGGCAGGGGAAAAGGCTTAGAACCCTTTGATACTTCAATGGCTCTATGATCCCACCCAGGTGGGTTACTCCCTCCAGCAATGCAGATCACAATTCATTCATGCTTTCTTATCCTTTTTGACTCTTGTCTAGTCCTCCTGGGTAGAATAAACAAATCAACTAGTAGTATTAAAATAAGCAGGCACAATGAAACAAAAAAGAATTTAACAAGCCTTTTTAACTGTAACATCCATATAAGCATGTCTGTCTGTAGGATGTAAATATCCTTCTCTTTGGGATTTAAAAGCTTTCTTTTTGTACTGTCCAATTTTGTAAACTAGATGTACTTACCTTTATAATTGAGTATCCAGTGGGAAAAGGAATCAGATGGCATACTGGTGAAAGGCAGGCTGGGAAGTAGCAATATCCAGGCATAAATTCCCTACACCTTGTTGCTTCTCTTTTCAGGTTTAGGAGTTGAATATGCAGAACTGTGTAATGGGGGTAATAAGTAGACACTTTGGTTCTGTTCACCAGTGCTATGAAGATGCAAAAATAAAACTATTAGACAATGCAATAGGGAATTTGATATATTTAGATGGTCACAAGCTGGATTTTGCTTGTCGCTGCTATAAAGAGGTGAGGAAAAGCTTTAAAAAAAAAAAAAAAAAAAAAAAACCTGTTTCAGATGCAAGGTGTAGGAAGTTAAGATCATCCCTATAACTTGCTAAAACTGATTCTAACAATACACAGTGTCACTTTTACTCTGTTGGACTCTTATGCAACACCACCATTACTGGCAAAGATAGATAGGTCAAGCCCAATTAACTTTGTGCTAAAGAAGAGCCCTTTATACACTCCTCAAATTCATAAATAAGGCTCCTTTTCCAGTTGGTAACTCAGGCCAATAAAACATCTCTTTTTCGTTAAGGTGACTTATTTTGGCTTTATAGGTTCTTAGTATCTAAAACTGGAAGTGACCTTGAAGACATTCTCTCCACTTTATAGATACGAAATCTGAAGACCAGAGAGCTTATGTGATATAGCTGAAGCCACATAAGCAGTAAGTAGTAGAGACAGGATCTGAATTCAGGTCCTCTGATTCTAAAGTCAACATTTTTCCAATGGTTATATCTCCTTTTCTTGTTTTGTTCATACAGATTAGCACAGCACCTGGCAAATACAATGGCTGATGGGAAAGCCTAAAATAGCATTTTTGAGGAGTAAGATGTAAGTCAATCAGAGATAAGAAAAAGGATTTTTATGTAACCCTGAGGGCTCAATTGGGATTAGTGAAATTTTGTTGTAGAGCTAGTTAGTATAACTTCATGACTTTCACCAGTGGCATTCTGCAACTTGAGAGGAGGAAAAATGGCAGCCATTGATGAAGGATGTGACCCAATAGAGAGGGAGTTGAAGCAAGACAGGTCAAAGATGACCATTACCAAGAAACTAAGCAGAGGAGATCAAGTTCCTAAAGATTAGGTAGAGATGCAGAATGAGAAAATTGGTAATTGATACAAATGGGGCAAATTTTAAAGAGGTGGAAACAGGACTGAAGATTGAATCCCCTCTTCTTGCATGGTGGAGGAATTTTTCCTAAACTAGTATGAGAGGAAAGAGAAGATAATGTGATGCTCACTTAAGATTCTATGGTCCTTATTATTTCAGTATTTATTGGAGTCCTCATTGCATATTTCATTGTTTCAGTATTGTCTTTTGCTTCTTGGTCCTGTTAGCATGGTGATACAATAACTAGACTAAGGGTTCAAGACGTGATCTATGAACTTGACTTTTTTTTAACTACGTAACTGATCATTTTATTTCATTATAGTTGCTTTCCTTTATAAGACTATGTATTTTCTTCTATGCATTTAAAAAATCAGGATGCAAATAATGGGTCCATAAACTTCACTAGACTGCCAAAGAGGCTTAGGACTCAAAAAAGGGGTAAAAATTCCGAATCCTGACTTAAATACTTGAAAAGTTCCAGTTGCAAAGTGGGTGGAAGGGAATAGCCTGAAGAGATAAATTATTATAAAAATAATCTCACAATTGACCCTAAACTATGTAAATACAAAGATGAGAAATGAACAGGTGTCATTTGTAGAGTCTCATATGGAATGTTTATGGAATTTCAGATCATGCTAAGGTACTTGTACCAATAATTTTGGATTCCTGAGCCACATTTGGTGACAGTTGATTCGATATGATCCTGATAACAAATCAGGTCAATGATCCCAAAGGCAGTAAAGCAAAGTGGGTAAAGTGTTCAACTTGAAGACAGAAAGACCTGGATTCAAATCTTTCCTCAGACACCTAATGGCTATATTAACTTAATCATGTAATTTAACCTATGTGAGGTTTAGATTCTCATCTATAAAGTAAGAGTATTGAATTCCATAGCCTCTAAGGTTCTTTCTCACTCTAAATCTCTTGGATCTTCTGAATTCAAGAAACTATAATATGGTACTATCAGGGTCAAGTCATAGGGACCACTCTAATGATTCATATTGACAAGAAAGGGTTTACTTCATTTATTTAATCAGCCATGAACCTCCTGGGAAAAAATCATGGTGGGTAAACCATGTTCATGGTAGGTACAAACTGGGATGGCCTTTGTATAGCCATCAGAAATACTTATTCAAAAAGTACAGTATTTTATAAGTCAAAATAATTTATGGAAGATTAAAAGGCTGGTAAATGGAGTGCTGTTTCATTAGGACATTGAATTACTGTTTTCTAATTAGTTCCTGTTAGTGAACATTAAGGGGAAGTAATCATCTATGTAGCCTCCCTTTTCACTATCAAATTAAGTAATGGATGCAAATCAATTTTAACTTAATGTAAATTAGGTTGTTCAATGGATAGAATCCTGGTTTGGATGTGAGTGAAAAGATAGATATTGTTGGAAAGGATCTTAGAAATCATCAAGTTCAATCATCTCATTTTACTCAAATTAAATAACTTGCCCAGGGTAACAAAGCTAGTAAGTATCTGAGTAGCATTTGACCTGAGGTCTTTCTAGCCAAGTCCAACAATCTATCATCCTATCTCTAAAATAGCACTAGAGTTGGGGTCAGGTAAATGTGAGTTCAAATCTTGCCTCTGACATCTTCTAGCTCTCTAAGCTTCAGTTTTCTCATCTGTAAAGTGGGGATAATAATACCTTTAGAATGTATCTCACAAGGTTGTTGTGAAACTAGTCTCTTGGAAAATTTTGATGCACCATAGGAATTCAAATGACGCTATTATCAATCAATATTCCTTATAACTTAAAAAAAAAAACAACAGAATTCTAGCTTTCCCTTGAAAATATCCCATCCCTTTCAGCGCTCTCTTCTAGTTGGTGATTTTCTCTCCCACTTTCTCCCATCCACTCAGCTGGCTAAAAGGAGTGATTATACATCTTGCTCCCCATTCCTAGATTATTGCTCTTACACCATTCATTCCTTTTTGTGGAGTAGTTGATAAAGCCATAAATCTGAAACCAGTAGATTCTGATTAGAATCTCAGCTATATGGATTTCTACTCCTGTGACTTTGATCAATCAGCAAGCATTTACTGAATGCCCACTCTAAACCAGGCATTGTGATAATCTCTAGAAATATAATGTCAAAAGGTAAACAGTCCTTGACTTCAAGAAGCTTATATTTATATGGGAGAGGCGATATATTTCTACATAGGGGGGAGAGAGACAGAGACAGAGACAGACAGAGACAGATTCAGAGAGAGACAGAGAGCCAGAGAAATACAGAGGGAGAGATAGAGACAGAGAGAGAGATATGGAGAGATAGATGGAGAGATGGAAAGATATACCAAAAAGACAGATATACTAGATAGACAGATGGATGGAGAGAAATAGATGGTTGTATGCATGGAGATAGATACAGAGATACATGCATAGATAGACACATAGATAGTGTTGGCATTTTATCCCTCTATAAAACTTTCATTTCTGTGAAGAAAATATCATTTCTTACCTCAATATGTTATCATCCTAACATCTGGCACATTAAGCTTTTAACATTTCCTTATTTAGTTGGACCATGAGGTAGAATTTCCTAACAATTAGAAAAGTGTATAAAAAGCAGTACAGGCTGTCTCAAGAAAAAATGAGCTCCTTTTTGTTGGAAGCCTCCAAGCATAGCTAGCATGAATATAGTATGTCAAGGTTTGCAAAGCACTTTAAAAAAAGTTTTATCTTCATTAACAATCCTGGGAGAGAGGGATTTTTTGTTGTTTTGTTTTAGTTATTTTACAGATGAGAAAATTAAGAGAGACAATGCTTAAGTGACTTGTTCAGGGTCATAAGCTAGCAACTGACTGAGGAAGAATTTGAACTCAAGGTTTCCTCTCTTGGCCTAATGCTCTATCTACTGTTTCAACAAGATGATCACTTGTAAGGGATAGTTTAGTGAGGGGTTCAGGCTTTGGGTACAGTTTAGATTACATGGCCTCTATCTAGGGAGCCCTTCTAATGAAATGCTTTCTGAACCTTGTATCTTCAGATAATGGCCTGAGAGAGATTTAAACATCAACAAACATCAAACCTTGTTTTAATATAATCCTACAAAGCTATTTCCAAGTTATAGTTCACTTTCTAAAATGGAAAGAAAAACTCACTAGATCTAAAGTTCTAGAAAGCTACAGTATCAATAGCTTTAAAAAGCAGTGTTGCCTACAATACAACTGTGTTTGACTAGCTGTGTGCAGAAGAGGGGCAATAACAAGATACCCAAGCAACTGCCATATAGCAAGCAAATATGGGGAGACTGGGAACAAGACAAGTAAAGAATATTTTGAAATATAACAGAGAAAAATAAAGAACTGGATAATACCAAGAAATAAAAAGTGAAAGCCTCTTGATAATAAGAAAAAGAACACTGCATGTATGTATTAATAGATAGATAGATACTTTTTTAAATACTAAGCATTAAAAATACAGTTGTAAGGGGGCAGCTAGGTGGTGCAGTGGATAGAGCACCAACCCTGAAGTCAGGAAAACCTGAGTTCAAACATGACCTTAGACATTTAACACTTCCTAACTGTGTGACCTTGGGCCAGCCACTTAACCCCAATTTCCTCAGCAAAAAATAAAGTACAATTGTAAGGCTTGCATTTAGGTTATATGTATGTCCAGAGGTCTGTCTAAATATGCAAATATCTCTGTGCAGCTCTCTCTGAGAAAAACTGACTCCTGCCAAAGAGGTAGCCATGAGGCTGGTCTCTCTATTCTTTCATGAAAGGGGATACATGATCCGTGCTAATAATGTTAATCATTATTATATCAGTTAATGATAGACAACATAAAACAAGGTATGATTGAGTGTCCATATGAGTGGTGGAGAGAGAAAAGGGAGAGATCAATTTGAGTTCAAGCGGAGAAGAAAGGCTTCTCAGAAATGGAATGTGATTTGGATTTCCAGGGATGGCTAAGATTTCAATAGGTGGAGAGGATGAGGAGGGCATGAGGGTGAGGGGTTCCTGAATGGAAAGACCAAAGGATGGGGGTGGGAATGAGCAAAGGATGTATTAATAATATCCATGAGGTTCCAATTGGGTAAGAATGGCCATAACTCTTTTCAGTCACATTCAAATTTTTTAAAAATTCCCTTGAAGGAGAGGGGAGTCTCTACCTGGATCAAGCAATTTTGCTTCCAATCTTCTCAGCCCTTTAGAATAATTCCAACTCAAATCCCAAATAGTTGTCCATATCCAAATTCACCAGGCCAGGGTATCTTCCAGTGATGGAATACTGATATATCTGCATTTGTCTCTGATCTAGGTGTCACAGTGAATAGTGTGTTAGGCCTGGAATTAGAATGAACTGAGTTCAAATCCAGCCTCAGACAATTACTAGTTGTGTGACCCTGCACAAGTCATTTAATCTGTTTTGCTCTATTTCATCATCTGTAAAATAAGGATAATAATAGTGTCTACCTTGAAGGATTGTTGTGAGAGTAAAATGAGAGAGAGAAAAGTATGTGTGTGTGTGTGTGTGTATGTGTGTATGTATATATATATATATATATATATATATATATATATATATATATATATAATGCGTGAGTGTATATATGTGTATGTATGTGGATAATTTGTGCATATATTATGCATGTAAGTATGTGTACCCATGTATAATATATGTGTGTGTTTGTGTTGTAAGTATATGTTTATATGTGTGTATATATATATATATATATATATATATATATATATATATATATATATATATATATGTATGTATGTGTATAGGGAGAGACAAAGAAATAGAGACAGAGGGATTACAGAGTGCTTTCATATAGTAGGTTCTATGGCAGCAAGTTATTTTGTTAGTTATTTCATTATTATTATCACCCTACTGAGGAGGGGGGAGGCTTCCCAGGAAAGCAAACTTATTCTTAATGTCAGGAAAAACTTCTGAATAACTAGAGCCATACCTAAGAGGAATAAGCTTTCTCAGAAGGAGCCATAAAAAAGGCAGCTGGGCCAGGACCTTCTGACTCCAACACCTTGTGACTTTGGGCTGAATCATTTATCCCAGCCCTAACTGTCTTCTTTGTTGTGACTTGAAAAAAGACTCTCTGTGAATTTTTCTTCTTCTTCTTTTTTTTTTTTTTTGTTGGGAGGGGAAATAGTGAAAAGAGGAAGAGATAAGGAAAGCTTTCTGAGATCTCCAAGTAGGAGGTAACCTTGTTATTGTATTATCCTGATTATGCTGGTCCCAGCTAATTAAGTTATAGGATAAAAGAATAGAATCTCTTTCTGCCTTTCTATTCTCTCTCTCTGTCTCTCTTTGTCTCTGTATCTTTGTTTCTTTCTTTCCCCTTCTGTATACATCAATACACAACACATATACATTTCTACTGAATTAATAAAAGTTCAATCTCCATCTTGAAATTACTTCATATTGTTTTCTTTTTGTTCACCTGTGCACATTACCTCTAACCTGTTACCCCACCAATAGAATGTAAACTCCTTGAGGGCAGGGACCATTTTATCTTTTTGTCTTTGTATCCTCTGTGCCTCTAATGATATTTGGAGCATTTTTTTTCTTTTTCTTTTTTTTTTCAATCTTACCTGTGATTTTATTGATATGGTAGAAACTTTTCATGGAAGCTCCCTCCGACAGTTGCATATTGGCAGCTGG
Source organism: Sminthopsis crassicaudata (assembly GCF_048593235.1). NCBI lineage: Eukaryota > Metazoa > Chordata > Mammalia > Dasyuromorphia > Dasyuridae > Sminthopsis > Sminthopsis crassicaudata. The sequence goes on along the minus strand of NC_133620.1, from coordinate 33,254,161 downwards.
TCTATAACTCATTGTGTTAGAATAAAATACTAAAAGATGAGACTTGTCTGTGGTTACTGCACTAGCATCTGTTAATGTCAGAACTTGAACCCAGATCTTCAAGAACCCAAATCTTTAAGAACCCAAAGCCCCAGATTTCTGTGCACCAAACCATGCAACTTCTTTAGCAATTCATAGTAAAATTGGAAAGATGCTGCTGCTGTTATTACTGCTACCAGTACTGCCACTGATGCTGCAACTATTATTGCTCCTTTGCTCCTACTATTGCTATTGCTGCTGCTATTGCTACTATAACTAATGCTGCTGCTATTACAACAACTTCTGCTACTACTACTACAACTGCTACTACTACTCCTGCCACTACTACTACTATTACTACTACTACTACTGACACTACTATTACTAATGTTACTCTTGCTACTACTACTACTACTACTACTACTACTACTACTACTACTACTACTATTACTACTGCTATTACTGCTGCTACTACTACTACTATTGCTACTGCTGCTGCTACTGCTACTACTGCTGCTGTTATTGCTTCCACTGCTGCTGCTGTTACACCAACTATTACTATTACTACTCTTCCTTCTGCTATTACTACCACTGCTTCTGCTATTCCTGCTGCTACTACTATTGGTGGTATTCCAGAGCTAGAAGGAACCCAGAGGCTAACCAGCCCAAGTTTCTTGTTTTTTCGGTGAGGAGACTAAGGTCTAACACATTTAAATGCAGCTGGATGGTACAGTGGACCTAGAGGCAGGAGCCCTGAATTCAAATCATCCCTTCAGATACTAATTAGTTGGGTGACTAGGTAATTCATAAGTCCCAGAGTCCTCATTTGTAAAAGAGAGATAATTATGGAAACTTCCTCAGAAGAAGTTTCTCATAAGAATCAAACATAAAGGTCTTTACAAGCCTTAGAATAACCTATAAATGTGAGTTCTCATTCTTATTATTTGAAGTCACATAAATGACAACACTACTAATAAGAGTCAGGACCACCATCACCAGCAGCCATCGCACAACCATCTCTACAACTTGGCAAATCAATTAACTTCCCCTGGTTCAATTTCCTCTGCAAAGTTGTGGGGGAGGATGGATTGGCTGGCTTCTGAGGGCCCTTCCCCTGGACATCTGAGACCCATCACCATCACGATCATTCTACTAACTTTGTTTCTGTTATAGGAACAAACACCGAAATAGTGAGCGAAAGAAGACCCTGGCACAGAGGGGCCCTGCCACATAGAAAGCTGGTGCCTTGACAATGCAAATCCTTGCTTATCCGCATCCCGGCATCCGCCGGAATGTTTTCAACAGAGTTAGGCTAGGAGATAAGCCATTTGCCTTGTCTAGGAGCTGCCCCCCCTCAGACCTGTGTTCTCCCTGCCATCCCCACTGCCATGGATGAGCAGATCCAATTTGGGCTCCCTCTGAGCTGGCAGACAATGGCCAGTTTTCCTGCAGCCGGCTTATTTTACAAGCATTAATGAACAATTAGCCAACACTGGCCCTCTTTCCCTCGATAATCCCGGCGTAGATCACTAATCTCCACCACTAGCAGCTAATGATGAAGGCCCTCTGAAGCTTCTCATCTCATCTCAGCCAGTTCCTAATACTTGTCTAAGTCTGCTTTCTGAGGAGGGGGCCCCCTACTGCTCAGCAGCCCGAGAACAAAAGCCCAGAGACATTTCTGAAGGGGTTTCTGTTCAATAACACTTCGATGCTTAAGTTTGCCTGCTTCCTACAACAAACACCAGTGATCAACAGAGGGCCAGGGAGGTCACCGAGGGCTCTCTGTTTCCATGCTTCTTCTAATACTTATAAGAATGTATTCAGGCCGCATTATCCATATTCCCCCCTGACTGCACAGGCAGACGCCCTTAACTCAGGGGGTGGAAATTGTGAACTAAATAGAATCAAACAGTATTTTTCTTCATGAGTCAGCTTTGATTCGGGATTGAATAGTATACGTTTGAAACCACATCATCCTTAAAAAATGTATATGGGAGAGGCAGAGCCTTACCAAGGCTACCACACACTGGACAGGTCTCCATTTCTCTGGGGTCTGTACTACTTACACAGCATTGTCTTCCTCTAGTGGGGTAGAAACCAATCCACTGATTCATTAAGACTCCTCCATGAGGTCAAGATTTTTAAAAAATACAGGGTCAAGACAAAAAAAAAAAGTTTCCAGCATCCCACTCCAAAATAGTACTTTAGGTTCCAATGACTCACTTTTCATCCTAAGTTATTTTTGCAACTTTCTGGGAGAGCTTTTTTTCCCTTTTGGTAAAAGACACTTTGCTCATAATTTGAATCCCAAGATAAAAAGATAGTGAAGGTTTTATCAAAATAATTCTAGCTGAATTTTGAATTTTCAGATTGGGTAAAGTAGCTAAGAGAGTCAGTCTGGAGAATATATTGGTTTTGTATTCAAATCCTCAGAGAAGAGGTAAAAAATTAAATAAAACATCAGCCTCTAGCCATGTAGTAATAAAATGTTAGCCTTGACAATGTAGTAGATGGAATCTGGCATTTCTTTCAGAAAATTGCAAAACTGTTTTATGGAACCCAAGCTTCCCAGGCAAGCAAAGACCCATCTTTTAAATACTGGTCAGTATACAGTAAAGTGGAACAACATCATTTGAGAAGAGCTAAAGATGAACCTAGAAAGCATGGAAGAGGTACATGGGGGTGGGGGGGTGTTGAGCTGTACCATCAGACAATGAGGAACTAGGAAGAATAAGTCAAGTACATCATTGAGGAATGGTAGGGCAGGATGAGAAGATATGACAAGAATAAAGGACGATCAATTAGCACACATTTTAGTCCCCTTCAAATGGTGAGAAAAAGCAAGGAAGGTCCCATAAGATGGGCAGGAATGGAGAGTTGTGAATTAGAGGAACAGCCCAATCAATAATGTCCTAAATCCATTTGAATATTTGAGAGTAATAGATGGAGGGCTGGTTTTGAAGACATGACAACCCTAGGTCAAATCTTACTCCAGCATAGATTAGCTGTGTGACCCTGAACAAATCCCAGAATTACAAGGAACTCTCCAATGCCTCCGGTAGCAGACCTGTTGTTTCTCTTCATTGGGGAAGGGAGAGTCTATTCTAAGAATTTCCTATATCTGTACGACAGCAGAATTATAGGTCTGGAATAATAATAGTAATAATAATGAGGATAATAACAGCTGGCTTTACTATAGTGCTTAAAGATATGCAACGTACTATCTTACCTGATCTAAAGCTTTTCTGAGTTGGATTTAAGCTGCAGTGCACATGCTAATAAAATGATGACGATGATTATGATGATAATGACAATGTCTAGTATTTATATAGAGCCTGCTAAGTGTTGAGTGCTAAGTTAAAGGCCTTATAATTAATTATCTCATTTGATCCTCACAACAAACTTGGGAGGAGGGAAGTAGCATATCTCTATTTTGTAGATAAAGAAACTGAGGCAAACAGTGATTAAGTATCTTGCCAAAAATCACAGAGCTCATATGAATCTGAGTCTTGAACTTAGATTTTCCTATGTCTAGGTCTAGCACTCTGTGCATTCTTAGCTGCCTCACAGAAGTCTGGATCACATGCTATCACCTCTCTCTATTGCAAAAAAAAAGAAAAAGCATGCAAACAAAAAACTGGTATTCATATCATGTTTTCAAAGCAGAACACTTTCTATAAATTCTCATATTTCAGACACAACTATGAGATAAACATTATCATTTCCCTTGTATAAATGAGGAAGCTGGGACTTAAAATTCAAATGAGGGGAAATGACATATAGATTTATAACTGCATGGCCAGCATTCATAGATTCCTTTCAATTTTGCAAAGTACTTTACAAATATATCTCATTTAATCTTCACAATAAACCTGTGAATTAGGTACTATTATTATGCCCATTTCACAGATGGGAATATTGCAGAGAGGTTAAGTGACTTTTTAGGGATAAATTAGCTATCAAATGTCTGAAGTTGGATTTGCATTCACATTTTGTAGTTCTAGGCCCACAACTTTTTCCATTGCACCATCAAGAGACAAATTAATACTAAGTAATATCTAGGGTGAGTCAGGGGACATCACTGTCATCAGGAATGGCAGTTCTTGAGATGAGCTTACAAATTGTTTTATGAGTAAGACATTGTGCAGTGTTTTGTTCTGGACATTTCTTGGGAAGGAAGTGACTATTCTCAATCGCCCATGAAAGAAGGTAAAATAGATGGCATTTATATGTGCTTTAAAATTTGTAATGTGTTTTAGGCATTTTCCCAAGAACTGGTTCTTAGAGATAGTTTTTACTATGTATACATATATGTATATATGTGGATATATGTGTGTAGCTAGCTACATCATCTGGAGCATATACCTTTGCGCTAAGTGCTACAGGTACAATTTCTATTTTACAAAAAAGGAAATTAAAAGTTAGAGAGGTTATGTGGTGACTCCCCTATTTGAACACAGGTTGTTTCTAATCCCAAGTCAAATGCCACAAAACCAAACGTGTTGTCTTGCACATCTTTAATTGTTAATGATTAAATTCAATTAAATAAATTAATTACTCTATGACAATTGTCTCCATTAGCCCTCACCCAATTCATCTTTGTTGTTCCATCCTCTAAAACTCTTTTCCCTGCTCTCTCCCACAAGTCCCCCTGACACACCAGAGGTCTTCTTCCCATTGTCGTCTCTTATAGGGCATATTTTCTCAATTTTCTTTTTCATCCTGAGCTTTAACCAAACACAAACATTGCAATATATCAAAAAGAACAAGGAAGATGAATTGATATAGTTATAAGAAAAAAAAACCCTCCCCAATTAACAAATGGCCAAGAAATAGGAACAAGCAGTAAGGAAAGTGAAGCTGGGGATTGATTGTTGGACTTAGAGTTAGTAAGACCTAACTTTAGGTGGGTGAGCCTGGGGCAAATCAACATGTCCATATTTTCTTGGTTCATACTTTGTTTTAAGGACATCGTTTACATGACTTTTCATTGCTCACCATATGTCATAGTTTATTATGACCCACACCACAACTCTCCATTGCCCTTCTAGGAACTTTTCGTGAGTCTCAATAAAATTGCAATAAAATCAGCTTTCATAAAACCAAGGCTAGGGGTAAAAAATATCCACTTAGCATCAACATTTCACTAAGATCTGTTTCTTCATAGTCTCTCTAACACACCATGCTTATCCCCTTCCCTGAACTACCTTCCTATCAAGGCCCAGCTCAAGTACCACTTCCTCCATAAAGTCCTCCCTGATGACTTCAACCTCCATCATCCTTCCATTCCTCTGTGCTCCTCAAGGCACTTAGCATCTGTAACACTGAACACTTCTGTACTTAATTAGATACTGTCTTACACTATGAACTACTGTTTCATGATGAGATTATCTCCCCAGGAAGATGGTCCCTACCCTCAAGGTGCTTACAATGTTTTGGACATCTCATTGTACCTGTTTTCTCCCTCCAAGTAACTTGTATAGTATAGGGAATATGAGAAATACTCAGTAATACTCTTCGATTGATTATCATATTCATAATAAAAGCATTCAGGAAATAATTTTGATAAAAAGGCCTCTTGGGACTTCATATCTTAAACAAGAACCATGTGAGACTATGTTAGAGTAATGCGGGAGGGTGAGATTGTTGTTGCTTCCTGAGCCAGACATTATCCACACACCTGCCTTTCAGTATTGATAAAAATGATTCCTAAAAATTAACATCTGTTGAAGTCATACTTGTTCCACTCAGACACTGTATTCCTCTGTTTCTTCTATGATGCTACAAATCTGTTCTGTCTCAATTTAATCAATGAGATAAAAGACATTTACCAAGCTCTTTCTATATGGGCCAACCACTGGGCTGAAGGCTAATAATATAGATATAGATACAAAGGTAGTCCCTGCACTTGAAGAGTTTAAATTGGGGGAATGGGGAAAATAATATCATAGGGAGAGGAAAACTCCAGAGATTCACTTTGGTCCAGAAAGTTAAAGGGATGTTGAGTGGGGCCATAGGAGAATAAATTGGCACCTACCAACCAGGAACAATGACAGAGTTGATTTGATCATGATTCAAGTTTCTAGAACTAAATCAAGAGAGCAGACGTTCTTCCAGAACATAGTGTTTGGTGTAGGTGGTGAAAAAAATTGGTTGGAAATAAAGTAATTCATCACTCATTCAACACCTAATAATATTTGCAAAAGACTTTGCATATATTATCTTTTCTGATTCTCACATTATTCTTGTGAGATAAATACTATTATTATCCCCAATTTATGGATGAGGAAACTGAGATTAATTAACTTGTCTTGCATCATGTAGCTAGTAAGTTTTTGAAGCAAGATTTGAATTCAGTTCTCCTAACTCCAAGTCCAACACCACAGACTACACCCAAGTTGCCACGTTGTGTTAGGTAGGAATACAGGGACAAAAAAAGAGCAATTTCTGCCCTTAAGCATTTTATATTCAAATGAGGAAGAATGACACATAGATCTACAAATGCCTGGCCAGCATTCATAGATTCCTTTCAGTTTTGCAAAATACTTTACAAATACATCTCATTTTATCTTCACAATAAGCCTGTGAATTAGGTGCTATTATTATCCTTATTTTACAGATGGGAATATTGCAGAGAGGTTAAGTGAGTTTTTAATAGTAATTTAGCTAGCAAATGTCTGAGGTTGGATTTGCACTTGAATCTTGTATTTCTAGGCCCACAACTTTTTCCATTGCACCACCAACAGACAAATTAATACAAAATAATATCTGGGGTGAGTCAGGGGACATCATTGGGGGAGAATGAGGAATGGGAGTTCTTGAGATGAGCTTACAAAATGTTTGATGAGTAAAACATTGTACAGTGTTTTGTTCTGGGCATTTTTTGGGAAGGAAGTTACTATTCCCAACTGTCCATGAAAGAAGGCAAAATAGATGGCATTTATATATGCTTTAAAATCTGTCAAGTGTTTTAGGCATTTTCCCTTCATATCAGTTCTTAGAGGTAGTTTTTACTGACATAATTACCCTCAGTTTTGTACATGAGAAAGCTGAGAGGTGAGAAAAAGTTGAGAGATTGTAACAACTCCCCCCACACCCTCCAATATATATATGTGTGTGTGTTTATCCATGTTTATAATGTTTATAATAAATACATGTGTATAAATACATGTATATACATGTTCATACATACAAACACTATATTTATATATATGTATATATAAATATGCATTTTGAGAAATATTTCCTAAACTTATATAAGCTAAAATTTGACCAAGATCTTGAATTTCAAATTTTCACAAAGAAGACAGTGAAATTTCTAATGACCACTAAATAACCAATTATATATTTATTGATCACCTCCAGAAGCCCAGTGCAGGGCCAAATGTTTCATGGAAATTTCATAGACATGGAAAATAATAATGTGTAGCCTTCTATTCTCCAGGAGCATGTAGTTTAGTTGGAAAGCAAAAACTAGCCCATCTCAGCTGATTAAGGGTTTTCACCTTGCAGTGCTGATGCTGAAGAGAAAAAGAGCTTTAGAAAAAGAAGAGCTAAATGTGAAAGAAAGAGAATTCCAACATCCCAAAGTCAGAAGGGACCCCAGAAGCTTTGTAGTTTGACCTAGACCTGAAAAAGAATCGTTTTCTCTACAGCTTCCCTCAACAAAGGGTTATCCTGCCTCTGCTTAGAGACCTCTCATCATAGGAGACAACTCCCACTTTCTAAGAAAAACTATTCAACTTCTGGACAGCTTTAATTGTTAGAAAATATTTTCTCATGTTGAGATCCCTTTAACTTCCACCCATTGATTCTATTTAGTTCTGCATCGGGAAGCCAGTCAGAAGGGGGTTAACCTTTCTTCCATATGGCAATTAATAAAATATTTGAAGAGAGCTACCATGTTCCCCAACCTTTCTCTCTCCTTCCTCAAAAATTCACTACTAGTTAGCTCTCTCCTGTTCCTGCACCTAGTACTTTCACAGGAAGGCAGCCTGTGGACTGAAAAGCCAATTAGATTTGGAGCAAGAGGTCTTGAACCTTGCCTCTACCACTTGCGTGAGGATTCTAAATCTTAGTTTCTTCATACATGAAATGACAATGTTGTATTAGAAGTCCTTTCCAGCTCAAAATCTCTAAAAATAAGCTTCCAGCCTTATTTTACATTGTTCCTCTTTATCCTTATCCTTTGGAATCTAGCCAAACTGAACTAGTAGTTGTTTGTTACATTTTTCCACCTCTGTATAGCCAAACAAGCCAAAACACACACACATAAGCCTCCATCTTCATCTCCACCTTACTGGTTCCTTATCTTCTTTTAATCAACCAACAAACATTTATTAAGCACAGGAGATACAAAATAAAACAAAAGACCCTCCCTGCACTTAAGGATCTTACAATCTAATGAGGAAAGTATTATTCAAATAAGCTATATGCATGATATATAGGAAATGATTAACAGAGGGCATACACTTGAATTTAGAGGGATTAAGGAAGACATTTTGGAGAATGTGGGATTTTAGTTGAGACTTAAAGGAAGTTTGAGAAATCTAGAGATAGAAATGAGAAGGGAGAGAATTTCAGATATTTGCAGATAATTGTAGATTAAGATCCAACTCAATGTGTAAAGCCTCCCTTGTTCCCATAGTTCTCAGTTTCTCCTTAAATAGTCTAAGATTGGAATTCTTGACTTCTTTTATATCATGGGCTTCTTTGGCAGTTGGATGAATCCCTTCTCAGAATAATTTAAAATGCATAAAGTAAAATTCTTAGGATTAACAAAGAAATCAATTCTATTGAAATACAATCAGCAAAATCTTAAAAGAAAAGTTCATGAATCCTAAGTTAAGAACTGTTACCTTAAGACCATTTGTTTGCTTTCACTGTATCCCTACCACTTTTCCTTATTTGTCTATATGGCACATCCTCTTCAGTGGAATATAATATCCTGGGGGACAGGAGCTACTTAATTTGTCTTTGCATAGCTTATGCCTAACACAATATCTTGCACTTAGTAAAATTTAATGTGTAATAGGAATGTCCCATATTCCTCAACCCCAATTAATATAAATAACAAGGATGTACTTTGTCCAGTACCTCTATCAGATGAGAATGCCTCTTGGATTGAGAAATAGATTTCCTAATTGATAAAGGTATGGATGATCTTGTTAGTTGCTTCAATTAGGGTTGAAGTACATGAGATATATTTACAGAATTCAGCTCAAAATGAACCCTGTCCATGAGCAGGATGCTTTCAAAAAAAAAAAACCTTGAAAGCCCTCTATGAGTACATGCAAAGTTAAATGTGCTGTGTACAAAGTAATGGCAATGTTGTAGGATTATCAACTGTGAATGACTTTGATATTCTCAGCAATACAGTGATCCAGGACTACTCTGAAGAATTTGTGAAGAAAAATACTACTTTTTTTAGTAGAAAATGTTTACTTTTCTAGTAGAATCATAGAAAGAACTGATTGTGTCTGAATACAGATTGAAGCACCCTTTTTTAAAATTTATTTTTTGAGGATTTTTTTTGGAGGGAGAGAGGAATCTATGTGATTTTTATGGAAATGTTTTACACAACTTCACATGTGTCTTTTCGATTGGGAAGGGGGAAAAGAGAGAAAATCTGGAATTCAAAGGTTTGAAAACAAATGTTTAAAAATGTTTTTGGTAAAAAACAAAATGTTTAAAAAACTTTAAAAATGCATCCTGTTCACTGCATTCCTTTTATAAAATGGCAATCAAGAAACAAAGTATTTATTTAAAATGTGATAATTCCACTTAAAAAGGAATTACTGCATTGTATTGTATTATATTATTGTTCTGCACTGTATTGTATTACATGCCATACTATCTTATTTTTCATCATGAATGAATGTCCCACTTTCCATCTTCCCTGATTGGACCATACCCATAATAATGTGCTTTATCTGTGTGCCACATTTTAGGAAAGAAATTAGTAAGCTGTCATATCCAGAAGAGAGCAAGCAGGATCATGAATGGCCTCAAGATAACTCTATATGAGGGTCAATTGAAGACTCTGGGACTATTTAATTTGGGACAAGGAGAAGACTCAGGTAGGACATACTTCCACCTCTGTGGCACATTTTTGTGTTGGTGCTCAGCTTTTTCCATCACTGGTCCACAGTGATATGATTTGGGTAATCAGCACCATGGTTAGCAACACTATATCCTTTAAAGGCTTCTACCTTTCCTTTTTCATTGGACAGTTGAGACATCATTGCTAAAATTTTGTCATTGAGAGAGAGAGTTGTCCTTCCCCTAAGTTCAGCCTCATTTTTCACAGGAGCAAAGTCTTAGATTTAGAATGGGAAAAACATCTAAGAGAGCTTGGAGATTATCTAATGCAACTGCTTCATCTTTTATATAAGCAAACACATCCAAAAAAGGTGGTGACCTGGTCATGGTCATAATAGCTAGTTCAGTAGTGGGACTGAAGTCTTCTTTCTCCAAATCCAAAGTTCCTTCCATTACAGATGTGGCTTCTCTAGAGTCTTGGGTTAAGTGATGTTACTCACCCTAGCTTTAAACTCTGAAAATTGATTTTATAAAGCAGGAATCCAGCAAACTACCACCTGAGGGCCAAATCTGACTGAAAGAATACTAATCATTCTTAGCTCACTAGCTGTCCCAAAACAGGTTTTAGGTAGGATTTGGCCTTTGGGCCATAGTTTGTCAACCCCTCTCCTACACTGTAGCTTCTCCATATACCTTCCCTTTTTTTCTAGTTCAGATTTCTGATCAGATGATTTTTCACTATCAGGAAATAGAAGATGAAATTTTCATTTTCTCATAAGTTCATTGTTTCTATTTTCTCAACCAATTTCTTTGTTTTGATCATGTAGAAAATAGTAGTTTCTTTTGACACTATCTTCTGAAAAATGAAAGTATTATCAAGACAAGTCTAGATCCAATTGCTCTGATTTCAGAAGACAGAATTCCAGATGTTAGAAATTTCAGTTATCTGAACTACCCTTATTATTATAACCATATCCTTCCTCCATGCCAGGTTTGTGATTTAAATAAAAAATTCATCATGAAGCTAATTCCTCTTGTTGGCTTGTAGTATACTTCTATCAGGATTTCACTTTTATTTCTCCCTTCTTTAATTGTCACTGTGATGTTTCTCTGTCAGATTGGGGCACTTTCTCATGGAATGACACTTTTTTGACACATAATACTATCCTTTTCCTGTTCTTAGCTGTGTGACTCTGGGCAAGTCCCTTACCTTCTAGCCTCAGTTTTCTTAACTAAAAATGGAGGATAACAGTAGTTCCTGTCTCATAGGGTTGATCTGAAGATGAAAGGATGTAAGAGATGAAAGCATTTTGTAAACCTTAACAATCTAGTGAGTATTTTATGGTAGAGAGCATGAGGTTATAAGAATCTGGAAAGATATAAGATATATGTCTTCCAGTTATCATATTCTAACTATAAATTGCATCCCATCTCAGTTATAACTATAAAGTCATATTTACCACCTTAAATTAAGAGCTCTAGACCACTTCCCTTATTATGTATAACCCAGATATTGGTGGATAAATATTTGGTCCCTTGAGTATCATCTCTTCCTCCTTTTCTTGTAATTTTCTCTGAAATACTGAGCATTTCTATGTTAGCTCAGATCTTCATTAACTGTAGCAATTGTTTCAATGCTCCTTATGGAAGCAATATTTGTTCCCACAGGATTCACTTGAGGAGGAGTCCTTAGGTTTGACAAGGCTAAGGAGGCTCTCCATCACCTTCTGAACGTGAACAGAGAAAAAGAACCAACTTCTAATTACTCGTGTCAGCTTATAGACACAGTGCTGGACCTAGAGACAGGAAGCCCTGAGCTCAGGTCCTGTTTCCCATGCTGAGTATCTGGGCAAGTCCTTTACCCTTTGTTTTCCTTAATTTCTTAATTATAAATGAAAATGGTAATAATACTTACCTCCCAGAGATGTTGTGAGGATAAAATGAAATATTTGTAAAGTGTTTGAAAAATACTGTAATCTATGCAAAAATGCAAAAAATAAATCTGAAAGGCTTATAGAAATGCTAGTTGTCATCATCAAAACATGTCTGCATCTCACAAAACTATATCCTTACCACTATATTAAATCTTTTCTTGAAATCAGTAATTTGGTAATTATGACTCCCATTCATAAAACCACAGCCATACTTCATACCCTTGTAACTTTTTTGCCTCTTTTTAGCCTACCTCTCAATCTTGTCTTGTCCTGCTCTAATCCATCCTTCACTGAGCTTTCAGGTATGGGACTAACCAGGTCATCCCACAGCTCAGAGAGTTTCAGTGGCTTCCTAACACCTTGAAGACCAAAGAAAGATCTCTTCATAACATAGGCCCTACCTTTCCAGACTTCTTATACCTCATTCCCTCTACCATAAAAATAATAATCTTTGCAGTAGTTAGAGTGATGACCCTGAAGTCAGGATCACCTGACTTCAAATCCGGCTTTAGACACTTAACACTTCCTAGCTATGTGACTCTGGGCAAGTCACTTAACTCCAACTGCCTCAGCAAAAATAATAATAATAACAATAACAATAATAATAATAATAAATGATAATCTTTAACCTGTTCAGGTTTGCAAAATGCTTACATCTATTTCATCCTCAGATCAATCTTGTGAGGCAGGAGGTATTGTAAAGTTCCATTTTACCTAAGGATAAGGAACTTGCCAAGAGTCACATAGCTAGTAAATAGGGCAGATTTGAACTCAGGTATTCCTGCTAGTGTCAGGTAAACAGATTAATGATTCCTCTCCATGCCTTGGCACTGGCTGGTTCCTGGGTACTAGAACATATTGCCCCCTCATCTCCATCTCTTGGTTTTCCTGACCTTTTAAGCCTTATCCAATTTCTGCAATTTCTGATCCCAGGTCTCCCAGCTACTTTTCAGATCAGGCCTTGTGTGTACCTAGTTATTTACCCGTCCCTCATTCAAATGGAAGTTCTTTGAAGGCACATATTGTTTTTGCCTTTCTTTTTATATCTTCAGTACTTGGCACAGTGCCTGTTAATTCCTAAAAATTCTTTCTCCTTATCCTCCAAAGCACCATAAGAAATTACTTCCTTCTCATAAGATCCTCACCCACTCTTTTCTAAAATGTTTGTCTCTTTAACCCATTCTTTCTCCCAGAAAATTTCAGAATCCTTGTGTTCCTGACTGACCTTTGTACATTAGAATTTTTGTTTTTTATCTTTTTTGGGGGGAGCTTGAAAGTGCTCATTCCTCTTTGATTGGCTGGAGAGTAGAGAAGAACCAGCTCCAGAAAAAGAAATTCACCTTCCACTCAATGCATTTGTGCCTCCTCCAGCAGGAGCACAAAGAACAAACCCTGAAATTCAGTAAAATACTTTCCTTCCCTTTCATACCTGCTGGAATGAAGATGATCTGTCATTAGTAACTCTCTATTTTCACCCTGCCAAATTTATTTTTCTGTCCTCTAGACTTTCCAGCCAAATTTTAAAATACCCAACACTTAGATTATGTTCCATTCTTCTCCTTTCTCTTCAAAATATTGTCTGAGTGAATAATCAATAACCATTAAAAGGAGTTGGGAAAATGTTCCAATATTACCAGTATTCATAATATCCTTATTTAGTAGATATACCCCCTCCCCAAAACACCAAATTCACTCACCACCTCCAGTTGTCCTCTTCAATTCTTGCCCATTCTCTGCCACCATGAAATACAAAGAGGAGGAGATGAAGAGGAAAAAAAGAGCTCATTCATGATGTGTCATATCTGTCCCATCCATTAGTCACAGATTACAGCTATATCACTTACTATCTAATCTTGGGCCAAAGGGATTCTCCTCTAATCACTATCGGTCCTTCTCTAGTAGGACATATTTGGTGCTTTCTATCTATATAGGATAAAGGAAATATTTTTAACTTTGTCTTCCCTTTGGAAAGAAGAAAGGTAACTTACTTGTCTTTCAGAAGTGGAAGAATGTTCTGTATCTATCTTCACTGTATCATGTCATCAAGCTAAAAATAGATGTTAATTAACAAGGTTATTTCTAACTCACATTGTTAAAAAGAGAAAACAGTAATGAAGTGCATAAAGAGTAACAAATTACCCAGGATGAAGACAAACCTTACTGAAGGCTCCATTTCATAGATATTGAATCTACTAAATAGTCTTTTTTTCCTTCAAAATCATATATTCATTATCCAAATTTTCTATCCTCAATGTGATAATATAGTGTGATGCGACATGCCCCAACAGGACACAAATTGACTTTTGGAGCCTAGATGCTACATAGACCGTGCTGATCAGAGAGCAAATATCTCACTCTATTAACTGTTGTCTCTGAACCAACAGATTACATAGTTCACTGACTACCTGAATCACTCTTAGACAGTTTGTTCATGTCTATTTACTCATATTACACAGAAATGTATTAGCATCCAGAGAACAGTTGTAAAAAATTTTATATATATATATATATATATATGTATATTTATATATGAGTGTATAAGTATGCGTGCACATATATACATATGTATGTTCTAAAGACAATGAGAGAGAAAGAGAGAGAGAGAGAGAGAGAGAGAGAGAGAGAGAGAGAGAGAGAGAGAGAGAGAGAAGGGAAGGGAGGGAGGAGGGGAAATAATATTTTCAGTGACAAAAGCAGAGAAAAAGAAAATCATAGATGCATATTTCCATGTAGGTGTGGAAATGAAGTGTGAATTTCATATACCTTCTTAGACAGGAGTCAAGAAAGTAGATTTATATAAAATCTCAGGAACTCCTGTGTCTTCTATAGGGATATTACTGCTCTTTCTCCTTTTATTGACTTTATTTTGGATTTGTAGTGAAGCTTAAGGACATTTACTAGTCACTAGAATTTTTCAATACTAGCAAGGCATTGTATAATACCCACCAAATAGCCTCAGAATCAACAAACATTTCATGATTTGCATTTGCATTTAAGTCATGAAAGTGATATATCAATAAGCTAAAACCAACTTTTAAATATAATTCTTTATCTCATAGACATTTACTAACTGTATAATTCTGGGCAAGTAATTTGCCTTCTCTCAGACTGAGTTTCCTCATCTGTAGAATGAGGATAACAGTAGCCTTTACAGGATTTGGAGATTAACTGTAATATGTAAAATGCTTTGCAAAATTTGAAACATGACAATCCAACTGGTGCCACAAACCTATTATCCCTGCCAGTGTGGAGGCTGTAGCTGGTGGATTGCAGTGACTCAGGAGTTCTGAGCTGCAGTAGGGTAAACTGCTTATTTCTACCAGCACCATTAGAAAAAGCACCCAGCAGAAGGATGATACCAGTCTGTCTAAAGAGAGATGAGAAATGCAGCAGGTCAAAGTTTCTATGCCAGTTACCCATAGGATTGACTTGTCTATAGCTATTGAATATTTATCCTGAGCTACCATAGGAAGTTACAAAAAGAAAAACAAAATGAAAACGTAAAGTGCTGCCAACCTAGTTAGTATAACCATTGTTATGGAAAACAACTAGAGCAATGGGGTATACAGGGACTTCCTATGTATGAAGGGAATTGTATTTCTTGTCTTCTCAATAAGTTGGGGAAGAGAGGAGGAATGGAGAGAACTGGAACTGGAAAATTAAGAATAAAATAAAATATTGAAAGTAAAGAAAAATATTGTTCTGAGGAGTCCTTAAGCTTCAACATATTGACAAAAGTGCCAATGACACAGGAAAAATTAAGAACCCCTCCTATAGGCATGGAAGAGCAACAACAATTTAGGACCATAATTTTATTTTCCCATTTCTGCAAAATTTTATGAGACTATATATAATAATATATTATACCAATATAATAATTTTATAATCACAATATGATATGTTATATTATTATATAGTAGAATATTGAAGAAGGAATAGGAAGACTTCAGTAAACTGCCTTTTCATAGCTACAAATTGAAAGGTGTTGAAAAAAACAAGATCCTATTCTGTTTACATTTTATTAATGATATTTTTTTAAAAAGCATTTGACCCAGGAGAATAATTCCTTGAAAAATATAATAAAGAATTTTGATTGATTATTAATTAGTAATACAATCAAGGCCTGAAATAAGGAGTTATATTCTCTAAAGGGTATTGACAAATGTTTTGGGGATCATTCAATGCAAAAGCCAAACTTAAAAAAAAGATTTCTATTAGACAAATCCTCCAAAAACTTCTATTCTTGGATAATATTGTATCATTTTTGTCATATTCCCAAAATATAGCAAAGTCTCTTAAATTAAGTCCATAATTACTTAAAAGAGTTTGATCTAACTATTGACACTGGAAAAAAAAAAAACAAAAAAAAACAAAAAACAAGTAGATGAAGAATGCCTAGTATGCAGATTATGGTATATAACTGGCATGAACAACCCATTCAACTGATGTACAACTCACAAATGCTAGACAAACACTACAAAGAGACAATGAATTTGGATCAAGAATTAAAGAGTAAATGCAAGTTACCTATCTACCTATCAATAGGTGAAATCTACATAGGAAATTTATGGGAAAACATGTATAATAATCACAGGAAGGAAGGAATGAGTTTCAATCTGCATTAGAGTTCCCATATCACTGAGAAAATAGATCCTTAAAGTATAGGAGTACCCAAAGATGCTAGATGGCACAATAGATCCTTAAAGTATAGGGAGTAGCCCAAAGATGCTAGATGGCACCATAAACCTAGAGTCAGAAAGATTCAAGTTGAAATCCTGACTTAATCACTTATTAATCATATTGACCTGGCCAAGTCATGTTACCCTCTCCCACCTTAAGTTTTCTCATCTATGAAATAATACTAGCACCTATGTCCATGAGGTTTGAGTCATGAAAACTTGAAACAATTGTATAAATATTAACCATTATTATTTATAATATAGGTTGGTTGTAAATTTGATAGATTCTGTTGAACATTTTGCAAACTTTAAAGGGCTATATATCAAATGATACTTGTTGCTATCATCATTATCACCCCTCTTCTAAATTTTTTTGGCAGCATGAAAAAAGCTCGTTATGTCTTCCTGAAGCCTTTTATTTTATTACCCAAACATCTCTAATTCCTTCAATTGATCCTCCCTGGAAGATTCTTTGAGAACCTTTACCAATTTTTTAAAAATCTATACTCATGTTCTCCTATCAGAATGGTCTCAATAACAGAACTTAATACTTCAGATGTAGTCTGAGAAGAAGGTACATTAGGAATATCACCTCCATAGTAAATTAGTAAATAAGTAAATTACTTATTCATTTATTCATTCATTCATTTCTTTATGCAGTTAATTTCTATTGTTTGTTTTTTATTTATTTAGCATTGAATCATAAAAACCATGTTTCTTTGAATATAACTGAAGATTACATTGCTTTTTTCACTACCTTGTCACATTTCAACTGCTGTTGAATTCATCTCATTCTTATTGAGACTCCAGGTATGTTCAGATGAATTTCTGGTCAGCCATACCTCTCCAATTTTACCCAGACCCCATTCTCAGAGACCATCTTGCTTGACCAGGTATTCATTTCCCCAATCTCTCTCTTTTTTTTGAACCTTTACCTTCAATGGCAAGCTGTGATAGACTCACCAATCCCCCTGAAGTCTTCAGTTTCTTGTCCAAAATGTCATCATCCCTAAGAACACTTGCCAGATTTCTTCTGTCAGCATTACTTATGCCTATAAGAATACTTTAAAATAGACAGCAATATTAGACTTGACAAGCTTTTAATGGTTTCAGTCACAAGCAGAGGCTTAGATACAGCTCGGGATAATACAAAACTTCTCTACTGTCATTGTCAACTCCTTTGGAAACAATGTCCCTAGACATGGCCCACCTAATTTTGCTAACTCTTTGTCATTCTTTTTACTTGGTCTATCAGTCATCTGAGACCTTGACTCTCTCCTATCAGTGTAGCTTGCCAAGGTAGAACATGGTTTTTAAAACAAGAAGGGTTTTTGCAAATAAATGTCTGATTATCTTCCCATCTTTAATGCCACAGGAATTATGCGTACATTCCCATATAGACAAACATATACATAAATACAAAACAAATCTAATATTAAAGAATAAATGCAATAAACAGAGCTTACAAACACAAGTTAAACATATGTATTATACGATTTATTATATGCATATGTTGTACATGATATGCATGTCTATTTTGTATTATGTCATATACATAAATATATTATAAATATAATATATTTAAGGAAGAAACAAATATAATTAAATTTAATTTAATATAGGACATCTTGGTGAGATAGTACTAGCAGCAAGAAATAATTAGGAAAGAATTCATGTAAAAAGTCTAGGACTTCAACTGACAAACTTCAAAGAAATACAGAAATTCTATGAGGCAGAATTGAAAAGAAAATACATTCTAATTATGGGGGATATTCCATGTGAAGGCATAGGGATAGAAGATGAAGAATCATATGTAAGGAAAAGCAAGAAGGCTAGTCTGACCAGACCACTGAGGTCATCAAGTTGAGTAATGCAGAGTCAGGTTGAAAGAGTAGGTTGTACAATGAGATGACTGAGGCCAGTTCCAATGATCTTGTGATGAGAGCCATCTACACCCTGAGAGAGGACTGTGGGAACTGAGTATGGATCACAACATAGCATTTTTACTTTTTTGCTATTGTTTGCTTGCATTTTGTTTTCTTTCTCATTTTTTTCCTTTGTGATCTGATTTTTCTTGTGCAGTAAGATAATTGTTTAATATGCACATATATTGGAATTAACATATATTTTAACATGTTTAATATGTATTAGATTACTTGCCATCCAGGAGAGGGTTTGGGGGAAGAAGGGGAAAATTTGGAACACAAGGTTTTGCAAGGGTTAATGTTGAAAAATTATCCATGCATATGTTTTGAAAATAAAAAAGCTTTAATTAAAAAAAAAGAGACTCAGTGGCTCCAAGAAGCATGATAAAGAGGCAGAGCAAATGCATAAAAGTAAAAGACTGAATGCTACTGTCTTAGAAAGAAAATCTAGAAGAGTAATTGGGGAATAAATGAATAAATTATGATATGTGAATTGATGGAATGGTGTTAGGCTATAAGACATGATAAAGAGGAGAGTTTCAATAAACCCTATGAAGATGTGTATAAACTGATGCAAAGTAAAGTGAGTAGAACCAGGAAAAAATTATACACTAAAAACAATATTATAAAGATAATAAGAATAGGTTGCAGCTAAATTATTCAAGGGCTTAAATAACAGAATTTTTATGTGATCATAGAAATAATGAGGAAACATTGGAGTTTATTTAAGAGGGATGAGGAAATGAGGAGGGGATGTAACATAGTCCTAAACAAGTTGAGAATGCTTGAGACCCAGCTTCATTAAGCTTGGAAATTTTCATAATGAGCTTGGCCACAAGAAACTAACTATTTTTTTGCCTACCTCAAATGTCAAAAACCATATATCAAACCATAGAAGATTTATAATTAATGTCAACAGACAGAATATGCATCAATTAAATCATAATATTTTTTGTATGCATTAATGGTTGGCTTGTGTATTTCAAGTTATTTCCAACCCTCACAATGGTGCCCAGAGCCAGGACCCTGGATACCATGAATGAGGGACTTCCCAAGAAAATCTAATGAGATTCTATCTCAGGTTCCAGAGCAAATCCTCTTCTACACCAACTGTCAATATATTGAAACAGGAGGGAAGTACAGTAGCCACTCATGTTGATGATCTCACTACTGATCAACATGGAAGATGTGATCTTCTCCATTAGATCAATGTGCTATTCCTTAGGCAGCCTGGTTAACACCTCTCCCACTCTTGAAGGTTCTTTATATTGATGCCAAATTTTATGTGGATACTCAGTCATTTGTAACTCTACTTCAGCTTAGGACTCTCCCAAAAAAAGGATCCACCAGCCTCAGTCTCCTCAGTAGTAAGGGAATACCACCATGCCCAGTAAAACCTGAATTTTAAGCCTTCAGACTCATATAGCAATAATCCTCTTAAAGTTTCCTGTTCATTTGCATCTGATTTGTCTAAAATAATTAAAAAAAAAAACCCAGCATGTTTGCATTCAAAGCCCTTGTTGTAAATGAACCTTAAGGAGCTCACTGAATTTCTAATCTCTATAAAAGACTGCAAGAATAATAAAAAGAAATAGATTTTTTTTAAAATAAGGAAGAAGTCTTAACAGTCTTAAATATATACTAATTGTACCATCTAGACCTAACTAAAGCAACCTTATAGATTAACAGTAAAGATTTATTAAGCTACCTTGTTATTTTTAATCAGTGTAATGAAAACTGCTGGATCTTTTCCACTAAGAGGCACCAGTCTCTTGAGGGTCTAGGCTCATGAAGACAAAATTCCATTCTGGAGGGAAAGTAGCCTTTAATAAGATAGACCAGCTCCTTTTTGTTGTTGTCTCTGACTCTTTACAACACACTGTGGAGTCCTAGGGAAAATCACTTAGAACTTAAGTATGTTTCATGTCTAGGGCCTTTCCTAATGGGATCAACAATCCCTTCTAGAAGGTAAATTGGTATAGGACAGCTATTTATTTCTTCCACACAAAGGAAATGCTTAAAACTCAAAAGACTTATAAGCATGCATTGACAAAGACTTATGTGATACAATAACACATAACTCCTTTTATACTCTTTAGGGAAGGGTTGATACTTAAAGCATGAAAATATGAAACATTGTGATAATGGTATTTTTAGTTTTGCCATTGCTTTGTATTTTGTGAACATCTCATGCTAGGCCTGGATTTTTTGGCTTGGAAATGGTTTGCATATCCTTCTTGCTCTGATCATCTTCTACTCTTAGAAATATGTTGTAGGAAACTTCTCTTGCTTCCAAGTCATCATCAGTTGAGAAATCAAAGAATTTACTACAAACTCCCAAGATGTGTCAAGTTCAAAGAGTTCCACTCTCATAAAAATTGTTTGTTCATTTAAAAAGGTATTCCTGGTATTGAGAGCCAATCCAATGTGTTCAATGAATACATGAACAGCCACTAATCCAATATGTTCATTAATATGTGAGCAGCTACCAATCGAATGCATTCAATGCATATGTGACCAGCCTCCATAGCTGCCATATGTTGGAAGAAAATGGGGAGGAGGGAATAAGATTAATTTGAACCCCTCCTTGAATAATTAACTATCTGTGGGACCTAAAGTCATTTTAACCACCCTGGATCTCAGTTTCCTTGCTTGTAAAATGTGTATCGGTCTAAATCACCTTTATAATAGCTATCCAAACCCCCAAGGATTGTAATTTACATCTTTTTAAGGCATCCCATTCCACTCTGAGACAGTTCTAGCTATAAAGGAAATTTTTCCTGGTGTTAAGCCTAAAATTTCCTCTTTGTAATTCCCATGCATTATTCCAATTCTTCCCACTGAGGTAAAATAGAACAAATCTTCTTCCCTGGTAATCACATTTCCTTCTACATGACAGTCTTAGAGACAGCTATCATGTCCCTTCTAATCTTCGACATTCCCAGTTCTTTCATGTGTTGCTGGTATGGCATGATCTCAAGGCCTGATCAGGTTCCTCTAAACACTTTTCAACTGATTTGTGTTAAATTGTTCTTAACATTGGAAGCCAAATGAAGTGACCCAGCTTTGTGTTCCAATGGAAAAGTCACAGGTTTTAGAGTCAGAAAACCCAATTTCTAATCTAGGTTACCTCCTGGTACTGTAACCTACTTAAATCATTTCCCTCTTTGGACCTCAGTCTACTCATCCATAAAATGAGAAAATCAAATGAATTGGCCTTTCAGAGCACTTCCAGCCCTAAATTTATGACTGTAAAGAACTATATAACGGCATGTGTATTTTCTTTATATGCCTAATTTGCTGAATACAGGTGTTTTATGTTGCCTCTCCCATTAGAATGGAGCCCCTTAAGGATAGAAACCATGATTTTGCCTTTTTCCGTATTTCTAGCATTTAGCACAGTTCCTAGAACATAGTAAAAACTTCATCATACTTTGCTAATGAATTGATACCTGCTATAAAAATTGTAATGCTGCTCTTATTCTTCAGAAGCAGTCTATAGAATGGAACCCTTTATGTGTTCAGTTGAAAATGACAATGATTTCTGAAGCTTCTTTATATGCATAGTCATCATGCTCTGCAATTGGACCAGTTGCTTATGAACAAATTTGAAAAGTGGAGACTAAACTAATTACCTTCTCCCTCTTCTGCAAATCTGTATCCAGGAAGGGTCATTTTTCTGGAGCTTGGCTTGGTTGCCACAGCAACCAAACAGCCTTTAAGCATTTAAAAATATATCCTTTCAAGTTCTTTAAATAACAATAAGTTATACCTGATTGAGCCAAATGTAATGTGAACTGAGCTCACTATTATGATGAGCTCACTATCAGTAAATTAGCAACTGAGTAGGAAAGAAAGAAAGAAAGAAAGAAAGAAAGAAAGAAAGAAAGAAAGAAAGAAAGAAAGAAAGAAAGAAAGAAAGAAAGAAAGAAAGAAAGAAAGAAAGAAAGAAAGAAAGAAAGAAAGAAAGAAAGAAAGAAAGAAAGAAAGAAAGAAAGAAAGAAAGAAAGAAAGAAAGAAAGAAAGAAAGAAAGAAAGAAAGAAAGAAAGAAAGAAAGAAAGAAAGAAAGAAAGAAAGAAAGAAAGAAAGAAAGAAAGAAAGAAAGAAAAAGAAAAGAAATTTATGGAAACTCCTTGGAACATGTCATCTTTAACCCAATGCCATTTCCCCAGGGCAAGTGGTCACAGAAAACAGAAAAACACAGGATGACAAAATTCCTAACTCTCCCAGCTGAGTTGATCCTATTAATCTGAAGATTTACATTTCTCAATAGCAGGTCATACCACAGTTTATGCCTTTGTTTTGTTTTTAATTAACTTCTAATTAGTAAATTATCATATTGGAGTACTTTCACTGAATTTCAGGAAAATCTTATCAGCTGAGATATATATAATCTATATGGGATATGTATATAGATGTATTATGTAATATAATATCAATATGTAATGTTTTAAGGCCTGAAGAAGTTTTTATATATGTCATCTTCTTTGATCTTGAAAGTAAGCCAATCAGTTAGGTAACATCACTTTTCTCACTTTGCAGATGAATCTGAGTATCACAGAAGTTAATCTACTTACTCAGGGTCATACAGACAGTGAAGAAGGTGGAATTAGAATCTTGGTTCTCTGACAGCAAGGTCAATACTCTACCTACTGTGCCACACCAGAGTTTTCTCATAGATACCTACAATCATAGCCCTTTCTTGAGAATTGTGATGGTAACCATCTTCTAGTTGTTATGTGTGTATATTCTCTAAGGAGGTCAAAGTACTTTTGACTAGCCCCAGGACAGAAAGTCTCTCAGTTCAACTGTGGTGTCCATTACGCAACGTTAACAAAATTCCTGATCAATCATTCAAACACCCACTAATCCTTAGTTCAGGTACTATTAGGACATCTGACAAATTGTAAAATATATTCAAGAATTTAATAATTTTATTGGGCGGAGAAGACTAACAGAATCAGCAAGCATTAAGTACCAATGATATACAAGGTCCACCATGATGGCCTTCTGAAAGCTGTTTTCATCCGGGATTATTACAAAAAGATGATTCTGTTGGAGGGAGGAAGAATAAAGAGAAAATTAGAAATCACTGTAGACATCTGTGAATTATGGCCTAAAATCTTTTTTTTTATTTTAATAGTTTTTATTTACCAGATATATGCATGGGTAATTTTACAACATTGACAATTGCCAAATATAAACAAAACAAAGAACATATTTTAGGTTATATGAATCTCATCATGACATGGTGCTAAACTGAATTATTTCAGCCTTTTACTTGACCCAACTTTGGAAAAAAACAGAACTACTTCACCTCACCCCTCCTTTGGTTCTTCCTCTCAGATGTGACTCCTGCCACTTACTTATTTCCCCACCAGGAGGTTATCCAGTCATAGCAGACAACAGGAAGGGAAACATTAATGGTCCAGCCTCCAAAACTAGCCAGTTGATGTTGTTCCCCTTAAGTCAAATTTTAGAAGGAGTTCTTAAGTATTACAGACTCCTTTGGTAGCCTGAAAAAGTCTATGGATTTCTTCTTAAGTTTTTAAAAATAATCTAAGGAAAAAATAAATTTCAATTAGAGGTTGGTAGAAATTAAGATTTTTTTTTTCCTCATCTAAATTTACATGTCACCTAAAATTTATTCATAGATCCATTGGGGGTTCATAGATCTCAGATTAGAACCCTTATCCCAGAGAATTTAGCTTCATTGTGAAGCTATAAAGAAAAAAAAAATCGATATTTCTCTTTCTACAGTTTTGAGCCCCCCGCTGGAAAACTGCTCTGGCAAAACATACCAGAGATGTAATATCTCTTTCCCCCATTTCATTGTTATTTTTCTTTCCCTATTTTCTCTCCCTATCGCCTGTTGCATTTCTCTGCTACATTTGTACAATAACACATATAGATTAGCAATATAAATGACTAAATGAATTTATAAAAATAACCAGATGAGAAGAAAAGTAAACATAAAGATAAATGTTTATAAATGGGCAATTCTCTTGACAGGGGGTAGGAAAAGCCAAAAAGGAATGAAGTTACTAGTCTCAGTCTCAGCAGAACTAATGTTCTAGTAAGGCAGATTCTGATCCATGTTCCTCTGCCTGCCTTCATCACACAATACTGATGAAGGTGTCCTGATATCTGTTCCTCATGGTAATGACTTCTACTCTTGGTTTCTCCACTCCTTTTTTTCCCCCAAATCTAAAAGCAGCCAGAATTGGAAAAAGAGGAGTTGAGGAATCAAGCGTTCCTACTCCCCCATCCATGCACATGCCCAAGTGTGAAGCCTCCTTCCCAAAATATTATTTTCTCAATACCATGAAATAAAAGGGACTAATGTGAGGATTAAAATTTTCCCACCTACAGAAAAAGAATCTCAGGAAGACCTCTGAGCCAATGGTACTTTACTATCAAGGGTCTATGGCCTGCTCTGATGAAGTGGTTTTCATATCTTCCTCATGATGTGAGATGATCCCTTCTTCCACGACCATAATTTTACAGGACTAGATATCTAGACATTCAAGAATTCAGAATAATTCCATTGATTAACATATGATATGTAAGCAAAAATGTTATGTCAGCAGGGTGATGAGTTGGATGAAGCAAGGAATATCTCCACTGACTAGTTGGTTACAAGATGTTAGGTAAGAGAGAATGTACTGGAGATACAAAAATAAATTAGAGGATTTTCCATGTAGTTGAGTCATCTTCACCATACTGGGCTTGGTCATCATAACAAGGAACTACAAGAGTGGAGGCCCTCTAGTTAGCTTCCTATGGTTGAGCAAGTGAATTTACAATCTGCAGCTTACAGCTCTGGACTCTAATATACAGAGGTTATAATCAGTACTCCTGTGTAGATACATCAAATTGATACAGATTGGAATAGAATAGGGATCCAAATGAATTATTTTTCACACTAACTTGTCAAAGTCTGCTCCCTGTCAGGCGCAGGGTCAGCTCTTCAAAAATGCCAAGGAACAAAACCTAATGGTGACATTTTTGGTCACGATAACCCAAAAACCAAAACAAAAATATGATTACCCACAGTTCTATGCAGTCCTCTTTTGCTTCTAGTGGTGGTGGCAGTGGTAGACAGGGGACCAAAGAATTCCAAGAATCTTATCATTTTTACAATAGTTTTAAATAGTAATTGTTGGTACCATAAATGTGAAGTTCTTGCTTAGTGATCCATTAGGAAATATTACAGGAAGAACTGGACTTTACTTTTTATTCTAGTTATAAATTACCCCTCCCCCCCCAAAAAAAAGAAAGTAGAAGACACAATAGGAAGTTGCAGTTATAAAGGATGCTTCATAGATTCTCCTTGGGAAAGCAAATAAAGAAATTGTATGATCTAATGTTATTTTTATGAAACATTTAAAGGATACTTGGTGATCTACATTGAAATGTTCATGATAAGAATCTGCAGGAATACCATGATATCTATTGCAGAATGTGAGGAAGTAGAGAAATTCTGTGAATAATTTAATAAAAAGACTCTTCAGATTACATCAATTTGTATTTTATCATGGTCTTCAATGCAAAGGTGAGCATAAAAATATGTTGACAAATATACTTTATAAGTAAGAAACAAGCAATACTAAAGCCTTGTAAATTATATGAAATTCATCATATGTGTAAATAGATATCAATATATGTAGAAATATATGTATACATATGTATATACATATATTTCATGAATAGTTTTTTTTAAATGGCAATAGTGAGCATAGCAAGCTTCACAAAATATATACAAAATGAAATTAATTTTAACAGAGAAAACTACTGTTTTCTTATATGATAGCTATTGTTGTATAATCAAATCAGATCAACCAAAAGTAGAATAAAGAATACAAATGTGTATATTTATCTTGAAACAAAAACTCTAGTCAGACCTACTTAAATAAGTAGTAAAAGCCCTTCAACAGAGGAGAAAATGGATAGAAAAATATGTACCAACATTGGTTATCCTTATTTTCTAAGAAGTTTAGTCAATATAAACCAATTAGCATGTTAAGGAGAGGCAGGTAGATGTTATAGTGGAGAGAGCCATTTGGTGTCAGGAAGATTGGAGGTCAAATCCTTCCTTAGATACTTACTAGTTGGATTAGTCACTTTAACATTTAATTGTCTCTTTTTCCTCAACTATAAAATAGCAAGTATCTTGCACAACTTTTGATTATCAAATGAAATAGTATTTTAAATGTGTTTAGTACTGTGCCTGGCACTAGTAGGTACTATATAAATATTTATCCCCTTCCCTTTATTTTTTTAAATTGACTTTAAATCAATAAAAACTAATTGTAGGCTCTAATCTTTGACAGAGTTTCAAAATCATCCAACTATCCTCTCATGCAGATCAGGACTTCTAAACTTTTTTCCACTTGTGACCTCTTTTTGCCTGAGAAATTTTTACATGACTCCCAAGTACTTAGGTATATAAAATAGGTATATAAATCAAACATTAATTGAGAATAAATCATAATTTTGTGATTCCCACATTCAGTTGCATGACTCCATAATGTGTTGTGACCAACACTTTAAGAAGCTTTGATATAGACTATGTCTGTCTGCAAGATTACTTTCAACCCTGCAACATTACTAATTACAGATCATAGAATGCAAATGTATTAAGGGACCTACTTTATTGTCTATTTCATTTAACCCTTACATAAAAGGGATCCCCACTATAATATACTTGAAGCACAATGCAGACGGAAGCTATGTCTACCAATCTCTATTTGAAAATTACAAAATTTGTCATTTTGGATGAAATAAAGCTTTTTTTCTGACATATATTTTCAGTATTCTCTTTTGCAGGAAACACAAAATTCCTGACTTATTAGTCTAGTGACTCAATTTAAAAGGGGGGAGAAATATTGTTATTCTTCCATATTCTATTCTTGGGGAAACTATGCTCCTATCACCACTACCTTTCCTTGATGTTTCCTAACCATTCCATTAATAATGTCTCCTAGAAAGCAACAACATTGTAAAATGATCAACTGAATGATTTAGCTGTTCTCAGTAATATGATATGACAATTCTGAAGGATATATGGTGAAGAATGCTATCCATCGCCAGAGAAAGCACAAATAGAGTGTGAAAGCAGATTGAATTATTTTTTAACTTATTTTTCTTGTGTATATGTTTTGTAGGGTTTTTTTGGGGGGGTGATCTTTTTTTTTTTGCAATAGGACTAATACGTAAATATCTTTCTTTGATTGTTAATAGCATAATCTATAGTAAAATGATTTCTTGTGGAGGGGGAAACAGAGAAGAAAGGAATTGAGAAATTATAAAAACTCAAAAATTATTTTTTAAATTTTTTAGAAATTGTTTTTAGACGCAATTGAGAAATTGCAATTGTCATTGCAATTTAATTGAGAAACATAAAATAAAAACATCCTTTTGAAAAGGAAGAAGACATAATGACTTTTAGAATTATGTCAGGAATGAAAAACCAAAATTTCTAGTTCACAGTTGACAATATTTGTTTCCTTCCCTTTTGGAACATTTGCCTTTCTCCAGCACTGTGGAAATTGCTCTGATGGATTCTCTATAACCTCTTAAAAATCACCCACAATCCTTTCAGGCAAAGCAATTTTTTCTCTGAAGATTTTTCCCCTTTGATTTGATACTTTCAAGTCCTAATTGTGAGTTTGGATGTTAGTATTTTTGGGGGGATGACTTTGTCCTTAGATGCCTTTCCTCTGCTGGAGCTGTAGGATTTAGAGAAGATGGCAATTTCACAGCCTGGTGTGCTCCTGCATTCTAACATCTAAACTCTGAAGTGTGCATCAGAATGATCCAAAATGTCACTTATTTGACAATCCATCTTGGCATG
The DNA here is from genome assembly GCF_048593235.1 of Sminthopsis crassicaudata. Lineage (NCBI taxonomy): Eukaryota > Metazoa > Chordata > Mammalia > Dasyuromorphia > Dasyuridae > Sminthopsis > Sminthopsis crassicaudata. Next base: position 33,225,707 of record NC_133620.1, on the reverse strand, counting down.
TGCTGGTATTTGCAAACTCAATGTTCCTCTTTTATCAGAATTATAATGAGGCTCGGAAAAAAAAAAAAAGACCAAATATCCAAGATACTTCTGAGCAGCTTATGGCTAAGACAAGGTAGCTTTCGGCTAGAAGCTCACATCAAACCTGATCAGCAATCTGCCAGAATGAGTTCTAGCACCTGTTGACAGCATCTCTGGTCTGGGTTGAGAACTACAGGTAATAGCATTAGACTATGTCCTAAGGCTTTAAGCAAAAGCCATGGCAAAAATAGTGGTTTCTGTGGGACTGTGAGAGAACCTGGAGACAATCTCACAAGGACATTGTTGTGAGTCTGATGACATATGACCTTTTGGGGGGAAGGAAAATTTAAAAATTCTCTTTTTAATCAAGTAAGCTCTTAACCTCTCAAAGTATTAGATTTAATGATTCTTTCTCTTTCTATCTCTGTCATTCTCTCTCTGCCTGTGTCTCTTTCTGTAGCTGTGTATCTCTATCTTTCTCTCTATCTCTCTTGCTCTGTCTGTCTCATCTCTGTCTCTCTGTGTATCTCTCTGTCTTCTGTTCTTATGTGTATGTGTGTATCTCTCTTTCTGTGAGATCACCAAGATTGAGAGCATAGGGATATTCTCAAGACCAATAAGGACATTTCACTTTCTGATGCTTGACAGGTACCAAGGATGACTAGGAAGGGAGCTTTTACCTCTTACAGAGAAATCTTAGGTGTATTTCTCAAGGCAGGGTCAATTAGGTAGGCTGGAAGCCAAAACAATGATAATGACAACAATAACATGAGCAGAAGTGCTGGAGACCTGTTCACAGAATCAAGAAGACCCACTTCTCTGATATACCCTGACTATGTCCCTTGGAAATTCCCTGGGACTAAGCTACAGGGACTATATTGATTTGTATTGTGATTTTTCTCACCAGGATATCCCTAAATAAGCATCATCATCACAATATCATCACTTCACTTTTATAAAATTAGGCAGTATTACAGTAAAAAGAATAAAAATACAATGAGAATGTTTGAATTAGAATTTGTGTTTCAACATATGTGGACTTAAGCAGATTCAAATGCTATCTCTCTTATTTAGTAACAGTGTGACCTGGAGCAATGCATTTAACCGCTCTCAATTCCATGTTCTTCTGTAAAGTTAGGGTGCTGAGTTAGCTGGCCTCAAGGATGCCCAGTAGAACATGTACTTTCTGACTCACTCCCTCAAGGCAAGAGGGGCTACATTTTCCTTCTGGGTTTGGGTACTCTAACCAGCGTTTCCTCTAGAGCCACGATCAGTCGCTCACTGTTATGTTCCCTGTCCACCAGTGTTAGGGGCCAAAGACAAGCACTTCTAATTCCATGTATTTTCTTAATATTAGCTAACTTCTTCATGAGAATATTCACCTCAAAGATCTAGTAAATTGGAACTACTATTTTTTAAATGAGTGTTAATCTTTTTAAACATGTCACTGGAAAACAATTTAATTTTCCCAAAAAAAGGATATAGCAAGAACAAATTTCCCTCAATATATTGTAACATACTCTCCCCTATTCTCCATATTCTCCAATGGAGTATGGTGAAAACTTGGCTCATTTTCAAATATTATTGGTTCCATCAAGTTCATGAACAGACATGGAACTATTGATGGATAATGATGTTGATCTGGAGTCTCAAAGGATGCTCCCTAAGATCACTCCTTGGAGGATGGGACTGGGACGGGGTAGGAGCCAAGGGAGCTGGGAGGTGGCAGCAGTGCCCAGCATGCACCGGGGGCTCCCCACCAAAGATGTATGTGGGTTATCTGCTTCAGAAGGATGCCAACATGTACCCCAACCCCCTCGGCACCCAGGCTCAACCTCAGCCCCCAGAGCTACATGCCTTCTGCCCCTCCAACTCAGTACTCAGACTTTGCCAGCTACCAACACGTCCAGGGGATTAACAACGACCCTTTTCAGGGGCTGGCTGGGGTGGCCTGGTCTTCACTATACTCCCCAGCCAAGGATGACTGGACTACCTATGGGCCAGGCCTCGCTGTTCCTGCTGCCACCCCGGCCCAGATCAGCTACAGCCCTGCAGATTTGGGGGCCGTCCAGGCTCCCCCAGGCTCTGGCCTGGGCCTCCTGCCAGCCTCCTTGAGCACCCCAGGGGCGCCACTGTCCCCCAGTGGGCAGAGGCGCATGCCCTACAAGTGGATGCGGCACAGTGGGTCAGCGGTCCACAGCAGCGGTAAGACACGAACCAAGGACAAGTACCGAGTAGTGTATACAGATCACCAGCGTCTGGAGCTGGAAAAAGGAGTTCCACTATAGCCAATATATCATCATCCGGAGGAAAGCTGAACTGTCCATCAGTCTGGGACTCACCGAGAAGCAGGTGAAGATTTGGTTCCAGAACCTTTGGGCAAAGGAACGGAAGGCAAATAAGAAAAAAGTGCAGCAGCAGCAGCAGCAACAAAGTTAGCCACAAACAGCACCACGTCCACACCGACCACAGGCTTGGGCCCCCTGCCTCCCAACACTCCCATGGAAAGTTTGTGCACCAGCACCACAGGCCTGTTGAGGTCCTCAATGTTGACTATAAAAGAGGAATACCTGTCCTAAGACTCACCCCTGGCAGCAGAGCCCGACCAGGACAGGGCACTACAGCAGTCTGGGGCACAGTGTGGAAGTTAGGACTGGAGCATAGGACTCCTGGGTCAGCTGGATGAAAAGGGGAAGGGTTCTGGCTTTCTGTATCACCTGTGAAGTGGAATGAACAGTTGCTTAAGAACCAAGAGATCTGGACACAATATTGAACTGACCTCCTATAGAATTTTAGGCAACTCATTTTCCCTTCTTTGTAGGACATGGTTTTCTAACTGTAAATGGGGAGACAGTTTAGATTAGATGATTTCTGAAGTCCCTTCCAGTCCTTAACATTTTATAATCCCATAGATCTGAAAGGGTGAGAGAAAGAGAAGGATCCTTCCATTGCCCAGGGCACATCCTTGCCTTCTGGTATCTGTGTCTCAGAGAGAAAAGGGATCCACATGATTGGATGGCCAAAGGCCGTTAATGGGGCAGTCTGGGCCCTAGAAGCTCCAGGAAGGGCTCAAGAAGAAAATCAAGAAAAGTCAAGTAAAAAGAATCAATAGAGAGAAGCTTTGGGGGTCAAGTCAGAGGCTGGTGAAGGGGAAAAGATTGGGGAAGACCATTTCCTATTAGCAAAAGATCACTGAGATTAGCTTTAGCAATATCTTCTGAACAAGAGAACCAGAATCTCAGACACCCAGAATTATATAAAGAACCAGAGACAGGGAAATGAAGGAAATGGCCTCTTGTGGTACCGTCTTGTTGGAAGTACCAATCAATCCAAATATACTATATTCTAACTTTCTTTTTTTTCCCCCCCTGAGGCTGAGGTTAAGTGACTTGCCCAGGGTCACACAGCCAGGAAGTGTTAAGTGTCTGGGTCCTCCTGAATTCAAGGCTGGTGCTCTATCCACTGTGCCACCTAGCTGCCCCTCTACCTTTCTCTAGAAACATTCCTCTTCTTCCTTGGACCTTAAAACCTTTGCATGGAGAGGAAAAACTGTCTTCTGGTGCTCTTCTCTAGCACTACCCAGTTCTCAAATTTCCCTAAACTGCTCCTTTTTCCTTCTTCATTCCTGGGGCAGGCACAGAGAGAGAGACCATATGCATACATGTCTGTGCAAGGGAGAGAGAGGGAGAATGGGCCTCACAGTCCCTTCCATTGTTCCCAGGCCTCAGTATCCCTGGATAGTAAAAACATATTGCTTCCCCTAGAAAGGAATTGGAAAGTAATTCTTTATTACTCCAAACTTCTGGTCGCCATTTGTAACATGCCCTCCTGGCAGTTACTATTACCAGTCTGCCCTAGGCCCAACAGAGCACCTTTGACCACTGACCATTGCAGTGTCAACTCTAACCAGCTCGCCTTCTCTGAGGCCTTAAAAGGTCTTTGGCCATGATTTCTTGAATCTATAGTTTAATAACCAGTAGCACGCTCAAGAACAGCCACGTGTAATCTTAAAAGCCTTTATTATACCTACTCACATAATGCCCTGACTTAATGCCCTGACTTGTTAGCTCCCTAGTGAACACCTGGTCTGAAGACCCACATGTTCACTACCAAACTGCCGGGTGTGTCTTGTATATAAATACTTCTTGAGGATGCAGTTGGAAAGCTAAATGTTTTTTAAGAGAAGTATAAACTTTTCAGTTCCTTCCGAAGCAGGGATTTGGGTGTAAGTGTATAGAGAGAGTTAAAGAGAAATGTTTCCTACAGAGTTTTCTCATGATTTTATGGAACCTTGATAAGGGGGGTGACTCTTCCCATTTTACAGATGTGCAATCTGAGACTCAGGAAGGTGGAGTCACTTACTCAAGTTCACAGTGTAAATGTTTATGAATATAAAACTGAGACAAGTACATTCAAGAATTTCCAAAGTTAGCCTTTCTTTTACTCTATTCCTTCATTTTCATTAGTGTCTCCCTATTCTGCTTTGGAATTGGAAGGATTTGAGTAGAAGATGGATATCACAGGCACATAGGATATTATAGAGGGAGGGGAAATCCTTTTACCATAAAGATTTTTCCTGTAGAGGGAATTTAGAGGAAGGATCACCTGACTTGAAGCCAAGATAGAGAGATCTATGTCCCAATTCCGTCTCTGACATTAATTGCATGGCTATAGAGGAGGCTATAGAAGAGATCATAATTGGAGAAATGAAGGATCTCAGGAAATCTAATCCAACTCTATCATTTTATAGTTGAGAAAACACAGACTAAGAGTGATGAAGTGAGTAGCCCATAGTGTGAAGGTCACAAATCATTTAATCTCTCTGAGCCTCAGTTTCTTCATCTGTAAGATGAAAGAACAATCCCTATATTATTTTACCTCCCAGGGCTGTTGTGAAGATCTAGTGAAATAATGCCTGTAAAATGCTTTGCAAACCTCAGAAAGCTATATAAATATCATCTATAATCAGACAGATGAGAAAGCCTTGAAGGTTCCTTCTAGCCATGGGTTTCAATGATTCTGTATCCTTATATATTCTTTCCTCTCAGCTGATTTACATGAGAAGTAAGAATTTGGTCTTCATTCAGAGATATTCCAGAAGTGCCTAATGTTTTTTGTTGGCCTGAATTTGCACTGAAGATGATATTTTCAGTGTTTCTATGTGGGCCTACCTCCTTCATTCCATTAATTAATACTCAAAGACTAACAGACTTGGTTATAAGAAGTTGTGAACAAAATCCACAGGTATAAAAATGTTCATAGCAGCATCATTTGTGATAATAAAAAAGACAGAAAACAAATATTTGCTTAACAATTGGGAAATATCTGAACAGGGCATGGTACATGAAAATAATAAATTAATATTAGCACACTACAAAGCCTAACAAATGTGAAGAATTGAGGAAAAATATGGAAAGACTCCTTAGGTGATGCACAGCAACAAAAACTGAGGCAAAAAGAATAATACATACAATAACTATGTGGTACAATGAAGAGTTTGAATTTTGGACATAGAGGATCTGTATTCAAATTCTGGCTCTGTCCCTTACTAGTAAAATCTTTTTTTCTTTTTTCTTTTTCTTTTTTTTTTTTTAATAGTTTTTATTTACCAGATATATGCATGGGTAATTTTACAGCATTGACAATTGCCAAATTCCTTGTTCCAATTTTTCCCCTCCTTCCCCCCCAACAAAGATGGCAGGTTGACCAATACATGTTAAATATGTTAAAGTATAAATTAAATACAATATATGCATACATGTCCAAAAAAAAAGACAAAAAAGATCACTCCTTGCTTCCCAGTGCATCAATTGCGTGCTGACTAAAAAATGTGACCTGGATGCTGATTCTTGAATTCTGTGACTTGCTCACCCAAACTTTGAAAATGTCCAAGGTTGTAGACGCCCCTTCCTTTTCCAGGCACTGTGAGCAAAGGAGTCACCAAGATTCCTTGCAAGTGAATGAGGCAAAGAGAGAGTTGAACTGAGCAAGTAGATGAATTATGAATGTTTTTACAACCAAAGGAATATCTATTCCAGAGTAAAAGAGGACTAGCACCTTTTACAATTACACCATGTTAGTGTGAGCAGATCCTAGACATCTATGTATAAGCCAATAATGAGTAAACTCATAAAATTCATAGATTTATCATTAGAATGGCTGCTAGAGATGATCTAGCTCATCTTACAAATGAGGAAAGTGAGATAAGCATCTTGGCCAAAGTCACAGAGATAGGTAGTGAATGGCACAGCTAAAATTCAAAACCCCAAACCTTTAACTTCAAAGTTACCATTTTTCCTAATGTACCAGTGTTAGCTCCAGGCCATAGAAAGGAAAATATTAGGGTTGACAGAATTTCTTCCATGACAAGTCCCTACCTCTTTATGACCTCATTAATCATTCTATTCTCTTTCTATCTAGATGACTCCTTTTTTATCCCTGGAGGAGGAACCATCAAGTCTAATCCAAGTGCATTATTACCCCACAAATAAGTCATCTTCATGTCTTTCTCTACACCTTTTGCTTATGCTTATACCCTAAACAAAGCCTGCCATTCTTCAATGCCCAGAAATTCACACCTCCTCCTTAATGAAGCTTTAGAGAAATAATATATAGTAGAAAGAACATTGCATGTGGAATAAGGAAGATTTAAATTGGAATCTTACACACTGGTTGTGTGTTTGTGTGAACTCGAGAAAATCCCTTAACCTTTCTATGCCTCTATTTCCTCAACTGTAAGCTGTAGCTAATAATACACTACCTTTTACCTCAAAGGATAATTCTGATTCAGGAAAACACTTCACAAATCCTAGAAAGCTATATAAAAAAAACCACTGGTCTATCTCTGAATTTTAGACCTGACTTTGTCACAATGATCCCATTAAAATATTGACACTCTGACTCCCTCCCTCAAGGTCAGAAGGGCTGCATCTCCCTTCAGAATCTGGGGTACCCTGAGGAGCTTACAGCATTCTTTTTTCTAGTGCCATTATCAAGCTCCCACTGGCTGTATTTCCCTTTCCTAGTGTTAGCAGCCAAAGGCAAGCACTTCCAATTCCATTTATCCATTCAGATCGGGTAACTTTTACACTGGAATATTTACTTCAAAGATTTAAAGAGTTAAACTTACTATAGCTAATCTTATAACCTTGGGAATTTCTAGACCTCAGTTTCCTTAACTATAAGATAAGTTTATAAGATAAAAGATTTTTATAAGATAAAAGGAGTTAAATTAAAAACCCTTAAGATTCTCTGAATCTGTACCAAGGCAAACCTCATTTTTCTCTCAAGAGACTGTGGACACCATTTAGTATGATAACATATCAATTCCTGACCATCTTTTTTCTAATCTTTTGCTCTCTGAGACAGGTGTAGTGGTAGATTGCAATGCCAATTTGTAATAAAAATGTTCAGCATTTCAGAAACATTTGATATTTTGCTATGTGTTTCAATGAATGAGTAGAATTTATTTACCATGAGCCATCCTCTATAAGGGCTGAGTGCTGGGCATAGAAATACAAAACCAAAACAAGTCTGACCATCAGTTTACCAATGAGCAAACAATTTCAGGATTTGCTTGTAGCTGAACAACTAATAAGTGATAGCATCTGGAGTTGATAGAAGTCTTTTAACATCCAAAATGATGTATTTTTTTTGAAGGACTCAAATGTATAAGCCTCAGTTTCCTTATTTGTAAACAGAGAGAGAGGGAAAGACTAGATGATTTCCAAGGTACGTTCCAACTCTAAATCTGTGGACCTATGACCTCCTTCCTGTGAGACTATAGGTAAGAATAAAGAACAGGTGAAAATGATGAGACATTGCTGGCGTGGGGGTATGAATTTAAAGGAGTAGCCATTGAGGTCATGTGCTTTGAGCACAGAGGGCCCTGAAGAAATTGAGAGCTTGAGGAGAGAGGAACAGGTCTGAAACAGTTGTTATGGGAAACAAGACAGAGAATCAATAAGGGTAGAATAAAAGGATTGCTGAACAGCACTAAGGGCCCAACTGAGGTTAGGGAGTTTAAAACTGAATATAATGGGCAGAGAATGGAATTTTGAGGCTTTTCACAGCAACCCTCAACAGCTCAATGGTCAGGAGCAGACATAGCAGTTGGTGGGGGTTAACCACAGGTAAAGAATGACATGGCAGGAATAGCTGGAAGAGGGGAAAGGAATGAGGGACTTCAGTCTGGCGGCAATCCAATCAATGGTGAGCCTAGACTAAGATGAGGGGACAGAGAAGGCAATTGAAACTAGAATAAAGGGGGCAGTTAGGATGCCTCCGTGAGATTGGAGGTCTTGAAATAGTTTAGTTGGGGGAAGAATGATAGTGAATTTTCAAAAAAAAGAGGTGCATTTTGATGTTAAAGGGGGGACAGTAAAAGGTAAGGTAGCATGATAGGTGCATGCTGTGACACGTTCTTAGTAAAACAAACATGTTAGGACAGAGACATGGTACCACAGATAGAGTGCTGGTCCTGGAGTCAAGAGGACCTAAGTACAGATCCAGCCTGAGACACTTAACAGTTATAAGTTGTGTGAGCCTGGGCAAGTCACTTAACCCCAATGGCCAAAAAACAAAACAAAAACCCTGGAACAATAATAAAATAAACATGGAGGTTTGAAGCAACTGAGAAACTGCCATAAAGTGTGGGGGAGAAGCAGGAGGGGAATTTGCATAGAGTATTAGGCAAGAATTTAGGAAAATTTGAATTCTAATTCCACTCTAGATGCTTTCTAGCTCTGTAATCCTGGGCAAGTCAATTCACCTTTATCTGCTTTATTTTTCTCCATTGCAAAATGGGGACATTGAATGGGATGACCTAGTAAGTCCTTTCTAGTTCTAAATCTATATTGTTAAATAAATTATTTACTCCCTGAGGATATCAGTTTCCTGATCTGTAAAATAAACAGATTTGACTTGATGACCCTGAAGAAGTACAAGTATGCTATAGTTACCTCTGCCATCTCCAGAGAGCCAATGACTAAATCGGAGCGTGAGGATTTACACCTCTGAAATAGGCCTTCTACAAATCAGGACTTGATTTATTGTTTTATTGATTGTCTGGGCTTAGGAAAGTGATGGAAAAAATGCTAATGATGTAGATTAAACTTAAAAGTGCAAACAGTTATTTTTTTTCCTGAGAGTCATTTGTTAAACATTTACCACCACACTACTGCCTCTAAGGTCCCATTCAAGCTCTAAATCTATGAGCCCCTAAGGTCAGTGGTAGAAGAACTACTAGCATAAACAATGAAGTTCTAAAGGAAGTTAGCAGGAGATGGGGGTGCAGAGAAAAGGAAGACTAAAGTTGAGGAACTTAAGAGAATGATCAAGGAAACAGGGAATGGCAGCAACAACATGAACATATTGAGAGATGTACACCAATGAGAGATGTACACCAATTATTAGAGCTTGAAAGCAGAAGTAATTGTGGATAGGTAACAGAAGAATACATTTGATGGGGGGGGGGAGAGAATCCTGGCTTTGGATTTTAGATCTGCAAGGTAAGGAGAATGAAAGTGTGAGATTTTTCACAGGTCAATGTCTTTTTGTGTGTGTCATTTTCTTTACTGTAAAATGAGAGGGATAACCTGATCTTGAAAGTCACTTTTAGTCAGGAAACTGGATCAACAGACATTTATTAAGCACTCACTACAGGACAGAGTTTAGTGTTGTGAATACAGTAAAAAGTACAATTACTGATCCCTCACTCAAGGAGCTACCTTGTAATAGGGAACCATGCAAACAACTGTGTCCATGAATACCAGAAATACATAGAGCCAATGTTTTCTGGCTATCCCCTGGATCTTCTTTTGTTTACTGATTATTTCATTTGTGTGAGTCTGGAATTTCCCTCTTTATCTCTGTCTCCATCTAATAAAGTAGATTAAATTTATAAGTGCAATTTTTTCCCCAAAGTGTCCAAGTTCCCTGGCTTTTCTTTTCTCTACCCTTAATGGAAACCTTTTCCAATGCCATTTAATTTATCTCGCATCCTCCCTGTGTTCATCCCCCCCTACCCTTTACTTTTCCTATAAAGATCTTTTTTTCTACATGATTGTGTGTTGTCTCCCCATTCAATTGTGAATTTCTCAAGTCCAGATTCTGTCTTTTGCCTTTCTCTGTGTCAGTGTTTAGCAATTCCTGGAACACAGAAGGCACTTAATAAATGCACATTGACTGGCAAATGAGAGGTAATCACAAAGCTAAAGCACTAAGAGAAATGTAAAAGGCTTCCAGAAAAAGGTAGAATGGGGGCTGTTTTAATAAAGAAAGCCAGGGAAGACAGTAGGTAGACGTGAGAAGGACTGGAAAACAGCCAATGAAGAAGCAAAGAGTCAGGATGTGATTTGCTTGAGTATACCCCCTCCTGTCAGTATACATGTTGCTCCCTCCAAGTAGAATGAAATCCCTTTAAAGGCAGAGACTTTTCTTTATTGTCTTTATATTTCCAGCATTTAACCAAGTGCTGAATATACAGTAAATAGTTACTAAATGAATATTGCATTGAATTTTATTGAAATCCAATGCTGACATCCTTTGATTTGTTAGATCCTGCCAGTTTCTGAACCCCCCAAAAATTCTCTTGTGTCCAGGTAACTTCAGCATAATTAAATACTTTCTGTTGTAACTGCATTTTGGTTGGTGTGAGGAGAGCTTTTCAGCACCAAACCAATGGACATCCTAGGATGAATTCTGTGTTTTTCAGGACACAGAGATGGGTGACGGTTCCCCAGACGCTTCAGCAGAATGAAGATGGTAAGATGAACATGGGTAAAATTGGCCAAAATGCCAGAAGCAGTGGGGGGAAACTACACAAGCCCCTACCCCCATCCCCTTCCCAGGAGCTCCTGTGTACAAACCAGATAGGCTGCAGCTCCTGCAACATGCTGTTGCATCTGTTCCAAACATATTCCAATTGAAAATTCAACTACATAACCCTCCCTGAACTGTTTATCTTATGTACTTATTTAACTAACATTCAAACTGACAAGGTTCCTATTTCTGCGCTTTCTTTTTCGACTTTAATGTATGCCTGATCAGATGAAGCTCAGATACTCCCCAACTTTGCATGTTTTTGATTCTGCACATAAACTGAAGGGCAGAATTCTAGGCTGTGTCCTCAGTCATTCAATTTTTTCAATATCTTTGAACACAACTTCAAACCCTGCAAAAAACACAACCCAAATACAGACTTGCTTTCCTGTCTGTACAAATACGTAAAAGGAGTGGGTCTGTCAGCTCTCGATGGCTGCTAGCCTAATTGAAGTTTGAACTACATCCTGAAGATGAAGCCAGGGAAGGCTCCCAAACTCATGTTTTCAAGGCAAAGAAAATATTGGGAAAGATGGAGAGGGAATCATGGGATCATAGTGGGCACAGACCAAAGTCCAATCCACTTCTCCCTTGTTTGACCTCCCTTGAGGTTAACTCCTTGATTCACTAGTTGGGGGGATGAACATCTTCGATTGTTTGCTGGTTGTTTTCTTTGTGTGAGTCTGGGATTTCTAACTAGAATGTAAGTTCTTTGAGGTGAAGGTTCTCTTTGATACTCCACAGTACTTAATCAAGCCAATCCATAAGATGACAGATGCTAGAAAAGACATCAGATTCTGTCTCCCTCAGCCTCCTTGTCTTTGCACATAAAGCAGCTAAAATCTGGAGACTATTTAAATAGCCGTTAAGGGTTATGAGGCATTTCACATGTTGCCTCATCTGATGCTTGCAACAGCTCTGGGAGGTAAGGGTTAATAATTATGCCCATTTTACAGATGCTGAACCATCTCCAATCATCCTGACCTGTTTTGCCACTGAACTCTGATGACTCTGAAAGAGCTAGTGAGACTGAGGGCTTTGCACAGTTCTGTCTCACTTAAATCCAATTCACATGTCACCCTCCTGACGTCATTGGACCTCTTTGAGAACTGAGGATGAACAACTCCAATAATTTTACAAATGGAGAAACTAAGCACTGTGGGGCTTAGTAACTTGTCCAGGATGGCAAGTTTATGAGTAATTGAGATGGGATTATCGTTCTAACTCCAGGCTAACACTCTACCATGCTCTCTCTAGGATCACACAGGTGCAAGTGGCAACCAATTCAAAAAGCATTTTTAAAAAAATCTTTATTAGAGGTTTTTATTTTTCAAAACATATATGTGGATAATTCTTTAGCATTAGCCCCTTGCAAAACGCTGTGTTCCAATTTTCCCTCCCTTCCCCCACATCCTCCCCTAGGTGGCAAGTAGCTTAATATATGTTTAACATGGTAGAAATATATGTTAAATCCAATATATGTATACAGATTTATACAATTATTTCAGAAAGCATTTATTAAGTACCTTCTACATGCAAAGCACTGTGAGTAAAACGATAAAAGAAAAAAGTAAGCCCCTTACTAGTAAAGCACTTACATTCTAGAGGAAAGGATGCAACTGATAAACATACACACACGTATATGTATATAAGTAGATGGTGTGTATGTGTGTCTATAGGTGTATATATAGCATATGTGGGCATATTGTATACATAGATGAATATGAATGATATACATGTGTGTATAGGTATGTGTATAAAACATACACATACATATCCATAGAGCAGGTAAATATGCAACTATGTGTTTGCCTACTGTATCTGTATACACACAAATACATCTAGAAATATCCATCCATCCAGGCATATATTCCTGGATGTTTGATATACACATATGCATCTTCATCTGATCAGGCCTGTATTAAAGCCATTATCACATGACAATAATCAGTGACATGTAGATGAGGCAGCTACATGGTACAGTGCATAGAACTCTGGGTCTGGAGTCAGGAAGAACTGAGTCCCAAACTAATTTACAAGATTTTAGCTGTGTGATCTTAGTCAAATTACTGAAGTTTTATCTGCCTCAATTTCCTCATTTGTAAAATGGGGATAATAATAGTACCTACCTCCCATGAGTGTTGTGAGGTTCAAAGGAAATGAAATTCATAAACTCTTCATGAACCTTGAAGTGTTATATAAATGTTATTTATTATTGTTGATGAGTTAAGTCCCGCATCTACTTCACTAGTGATAAAATTGAGCACTTCCTGTATTTAGAATGGGATGATGTCACAATTCGGCCTTTGACATGCACTACATAAGTAACTAGAGGTACTTCAGTTACCCAGGTCTCAGTTTTCTCGTCTGGAAAATAAAGGTTTTGGACCAGATGATCTCTTAAGATCCCTACAAACTCTAAAATGATGCTCCCTGTGATCATATCATAGATCTAAAGCTGTCAAAGCTTTCAAAGGCCATCTGTAGTCCAACCCTCCCATTTCACAGATTGGTAAACTGAGGACCAGGAAGATAAAAGGACCTGACAAAGATCACACATAGGCACATGTCAAACATGAACCCAGAATATCTGTCCCCAAAACCAAACATCTTTTCATTCTGCAAGATCCCTGTAATCCTTAAATCTACTATCTACTAAAGAGAAATGATCTTCAAGGGTTATAAATTTTCAGAACTCTCAAAATCCTCAGAACATACACTCAGCTGACTCTCCACTCAAAGTGGCCATGAGCCATGTCACATTCTTCTCAGAAGTTCCTTTCCCAGCGCTCCCAAATCTCTTCAACCTGAAGCCTATCCTCTCAATAATCATGGCTCCCTCTCTCTGATCAGATGGTTCCTCCTCAAGCTCCCACTGCAGGCAGGTGCCAGCCTATCTCTCTGCTTTCCAAGTTGTACTCTGAACCTTCTCATCTATTCCTTAGTACTAGTTATCTTTGTTTCCCTTCTCACATTTCTTCTGTCTTTTGTGTGGTGTCTTTTTCCATTCACGTGTAAACTCCCTGCAGGCAGGGACTATGTTCATACTTAAATTTCTATTCCCAGTGTTTAGTTCCGTGCACACAATAAGTACTTAATAAATGCTTCTTGACTGGCTATCCACATTTTAAACCCGTCCATCATCCTCCCATTGCAAGTGCACAAAGTTGCACACAAACACCTGTTTGTGCTTTTACTAGCTCATAGGCTATCAAAAAAATAAAAAAATAAAATAAAACAATGAGCACAGATGCCTCATTTACCAAGAAAACCCCTGCTGCTAATCCTAAAGCCCATTCTTCCTCCACCCTTCCTAGCCTCATCTGCTGCAATTCTACATTCTAGTCACTCTCTCTTGGATATTCTTTCTCCTGCTGGGCTACTTTGGAAATATTGTGATAAGTGTGATAACAGCTTGTTTCCATGGCATTTCACCAAAACAAAGAGACAGTCACCAAGGACAACACACAATATAGCCACATTGAAATGGGGCTGGCCACTACAACCAGTAGTTCTCCTGACCCATCTGCCCTCAGGTCATCTAAAAAAGTCCTATTTCTTGAAAGTGGTGCATATAGGATGGCAGTTGATTGAAGCTGAGCTCTAACACCAAAAAGTCTATTGTACACACCTCAGTGAGCCACAGCCAATCAACAGCAGGAAGAGAATGGATGATCCAAAGCTACCAACGTATTGTCTTAGACCCACAAACCTTTCCTCCTTTTGAGTGCCCAGTGTTGCATCCTGACTTTTTAATAAAGTGGCTTCAGCCATGAAGTCACTGTGTGATATTGGCTCATTCAAAAAGCTCTCTGAACTTCATTTTCCCTGTATGTAAATTGCAAATATTTGAAAGAGAATCTTCAATTTCTCTTCCAGCTCTAAAAGTGCCTATATTGCTGAGTTATTCTGAGAGTCAGATGAGATTTTATGAGTTCATAATATGCATACATACATATGTGCATTATCTACACACATGTGTATGGACATGCATACATGTATACATGTGTATACATGCACACTGGTGTGAAGGTTTATTGCATGCATTGCACACATGACCATGAAATGCATATAAATATACACATATGCATTGTGTGATATATGAAGATGTCTATGCATGTGTAAATATGGACATGCATGCATACAATGTGTATATATGCATGCATACTATATATAGATATGCATACACATACATGGCTATAACACATAAATGTGTATTTTTGTGTTTATATATATACATATATGTGTGTATACTTATGTATGTATTTGAACCCAGAACTAAGTAAAGCCAGATTTATCTGATCAACAACTTATATATCCTACCCACAAACATAGACATATATTTATTACTTGTGTGTGGAGAGAGAAGACAAAGAGACAGAGACAGAGACAGAGAGACCAAGAGAGAGCACACTACTATTAGAGAGGGAGAAAGGGGCCTGAATCTGTTATTCTATTGATACACAGAACTTTCAGTAAAGAAACTGCCTCTCCTAATGCAAATTAGCTCCTGCTCTGAAATTTATAGTCTTAGAGTGTTACCAATAACATTTTCCATACAGTTCTATGCAAGTATCAATTATTTGTAGGGCCCCAAAACTACGTGTGAGCTGGAAGGAAAAGAATTGTAAAGGCATGCAGGAATCAATTTTCAAGATAAAACAGAAGAATCCAAAAGAATGGAAAAGATCATGGATGGTATTATTGTTACCCAGAAAGAGAAACTGAAAAGATATCAACAACTCCCAGCCCATATGCCTTTCTCAGTTTTGTAAAGTCTCTATGAAAATGACTTATTGATGTATCAAAGATATCTTTAATGATGTATAAACTCACACGTGGAATACATATTTGTATATATGTCTACATATGTGTGTTGCTAATATGCACATATATGGAGATTTGCATGTGTGCACAAACATGTATATGCACACAGCACATAAGTGTGTGTATGTAGGTATGTTGATATATATATACAAATCCAACTCTTCCTTATTTCTGTATAAGGAAGATGATGTCCCAGAAAGTTAAATGACTTGCCCAGAATAGCACAGGTAGGTCACCAACCCATTCTCCATCCTCAGCTAATAAAGGTCTTAGTTAGGATTCCAACCCAGGTTTTTGTGATTCAGAGTCCAATGCTATCTCTTGCCTAATAGAGAAAAAGCTAAGCATTCAGATAAGTCTCTATAGCAGGCCATATC
The DNA here is from genome assembly GCF_048593235.1 of Sminthopsis crassicaudata. Lineage (NCBI taxonomy): Eukaryota > Metazoa > Chordata > Mammalia > Dasyuromorphia > Dasyuridae > Sminthopsis > Sminthopsis crassicaudata. The sequence goes on along the minus strand of NC_133620.1, from coordinate 33,209,661 downwards.
TTCAGCAATATTGAGATTTTTAGAGAATATAAGACTTGTCATATTTGCATTGTATTGATGACAAAAAGGTAGCTTTTTGGAGGTCTTCCCATTTGGAGGAATGGGCCTTGGTTTTAGCAGAATAATCACCAAAAGAATAGTCAGGAATAAAGTCCAAAGTCTTTATTATTGCCTTTACAGTCTGTCTCCTTCACCTAGGGCTGGGCTACCTTTCTGGGGGACCTTCAGATGGGCTTTGGCCTTAGTGGATAAGTGAAGGAGACAGGACAGCCACCATGAGGGTCTTTATCTTCAAGTCTCTCTTCCTGTCCAGATCTCTTAGTTTTTATATACTCTATTATAAGTACATAATCATAGGTGTCGATCTTGTAGAATAGGTGTCAACTTGTAGAACTATGCTAAGTGCTAAATACATGTAAACTAGAGAATCATTATCTTAATTCTATTGAGTTAACACCTTGTTGTAAGATTACTTGTTTCAAATATACTTGGCTCTCTACAGTTTAATGATGATAAAAATACAGTTTAAAATTAAGACTAAAATTGTGAACAAAAATTGAGTTTAAATTCAGTGGAGCAAAAGACCAACTTAAAAGGGCTCCAAGAACCAGGAGCAAAGTAAAAAAGTTGCTCAGAGACAAAGTTAAATTTGGTATTAAAAAAAACTGATTAATAGAGTTGTCCATGGAAATAGTGAGAGGCTATATGGCTTTGTGGATAAAGAACCAATTTTGAAGCCAGGAAGATATCCCTGCTCTAGTACATACTTGCCTTTATAACTCTGAACAAGTCAATTAACTTCTTGTTACTTTAAGCAACGCTTTAAGACTCAAAATTAAAGACTTCTGCATTGGCAGAGATAGTTTCCTAACCCAGAAACTCTTTGTACTAATGATTTATACTTCCAATTTCTCACTTGTAAATGAGTAGACTTCTTCCAGGGGTTGTGGTCTCCCCATTACTATTATTCATTTCATATTCATATTGGGTATGGCAATATCAAATATTCTTCTTTGGTACAAGTGGAAGAGATGTTGCCACTTTACTCAGAGGACTATCTGCCTCAAATGGACCTTAAGAAGGGAAGTGATTTCCCCTTTTGTCTTCACTTTCTTCTTCTCTCTGGGTAGTACCACCTCAGTTTGAGATTTCTTACAAAGTTAAAACCTTCTCAACCCCAACAGCATTAGTTCTTCTCCTATGGGACACTGAAAGCAGAGGGCTCCATTTTGTAAGCTAAGTTTGGGGTCTCTGACTGCATCTTGTGCTTTGAGTTTCTTTGCCTGGTCATAAGTGACTAAATAATGATCCAGAGATAGATATGCCCTGGCTTGGAGGCAGCCTTTTTAAGTTCAGGAGATTGTAAAATCCTGGTGATTTTTTTATGCGTGTGTTTGCCCTAAGACAGACTTGCCAAATGACACCCTGGAGAAAAAATTTTGGATAGTACCAAGTCAAGATGAAATCTAATAATCTGCATCATATCTTCATATAAGTATCATTTATTTGGAAGAGCATAATAGTATCACCTAGAAGAATGTACTTTTTGCTCCCAGGGCAAAAAGCAAACAAACAAGCAAAAAGCTCTATACCCAGGTCAAGCAGCATGAAGGAAACCCCAAATCCCTCTGACTCTAAATCCAATATCCTTTCAAGTATATCAAACATTACAATCAAGAGTACTAAATCTAAATGATGTTTTTTTACTAGTGAGGAAAGGGGAAAATATTCCCCTGGTGGGAGAGGAAGTTTAAGGAGAAGAGGCACAGATGAGTTATATGTGGAGAAAGAGAAATATAAAAGAAAGAAAAAGAAAGGACCTAGTGTTTGAGTAAATGATGTAATTAGTATTCAGCAAACGTTTATTAAACACTTAATTCATTAACCTCTCAGGTTGACTAAGATGACAAGAAAAGATAATGATGAAAGTTACAGAGGATATGGGAAAACTGGGACACTGATACATTGTGGTTGGAATTGTGAACTGATCCAATTATTCTGGAGAGCAATATGGAACTATGCCCAAAAGGCTATCAAAATGTGCACCCTCTTTGATTCATCAGTGTTTCTACTGGGCTTATATCCCAAAGAGATTGTAAAGAAGGGAAAGGGATCCATATGTGCAAAAATGTTTGTGGAAGCCCTTTTGTAGTGACAAAAAACTGGAAACCAAGTGGATGCCCATCAGTTGGAGAATAGCTGAATAATAATAATAATGAATGTTATGAAATATTATTGTTCTAGAAGAAATGATACACATGATTATTTCAGAGAGGTCTGGAGAGTCTTATATGAACTGATGCTAAGGGTAATGAGAAGAACCGGGAAATCATTGTACATGGAAACAACAAGATCATATGATGATCAGTTCTGATGGACGTGGCTCTTTCCAACATTGAGATGATTCAGGCCAGTCCCAATGATCTTGTGATGAAGAGAGCCATCTGCACCCAGAAAGGGGACTGTGGGAACTGAATATGGATCACAACATAACATTTTAACTCTTTCTGTTGTTGTTTGCTTCCATTTTATTTTCTTTCTCTTTTTTCCCCTTTTTGATCTGATTTATTTTCTTGTGCATCAAGATAATTGTATAAATATGTATATATATATATGATTTAACATATATTTTAATATGTTTAACATATATTGGCTTACTTGCCATCTGACAAATTTTTGCATGTGAGGGCAATTTACCATACTTGAATTGTTCCAAGTATTGCAGAAAACAATTTAGTTATACAAGAAAAGCATATATCCTCCACAAGAGGATCAAAAACATTAAGAAAGGCTCTCTATCCACCCAAATGTTCACAGAAGTGCAAAAAAACTGGAAAAGAACTGGGTGCCCATCACATTAGGATGGTTGGACAAATTATTACATGTGAATGTTATCAAACCTTCTTTCATTGAAAGAAACAAAGAATTGAGGAAGCATAGAATGACTAAAGCAAAACTTGATACATAATGACCACAGTAAACCTCAAGAAAACAACGTTAAAATGTAACCAGACACACATTAAATACAGCAATTAACTGTGTTTGCAAGGAACAGATATAGAGATGTGTCCTTTTAGGTGAGAGACAGGAAACAATAGATTCAAAATGCCTGTGAATTAACAGATATGGTTTGTTTGTAACATTTCCCTTTACCATTTCACTTTTTTTTTTTTTTGCAAGAGAAGATTCAATGTGTAGACAATATATCAAGGACAGCTATGGTATAAAAATCAGAAGGCATCAATAAAACATTTTATAAATAATAGATATGTAGAAAATAGCAAAAGAGGTGTGTCTGGTTATATTTTAATGTTGTTTTCCTGTTTTCTTGGTAAAGACACTGGAATGGTTTGTTAATTCCTTCTCCAGTTCATTTCACAGATGAGGAAATTAGGGGAAATAGGATTAATTTGGTGCCCAGAATCACACAACTGGTATCTAAGACCACATTTGAATTCAAGTCTTTCTAACTTCCGGCCCAACAGCTCTATTTACTGCATATAGTTGCACACTTTCCCTCTGTTAATTATTTACTATTTATCTTGTATTTGGCTTGTTTGTATATATTTGTTTGCATGTTGTCTTCCCCATTAGATTGTTAGCTCTCTGAGGGCAAAGTTTTATCTTTTGCCTCTTTTTGTATCTATAGTACTTAGCACAATACCTGGCACATAGTAGGTACAAATGCTTATTGGTTGATTGATATATTTCTTACTCATCATTGGGAGTGTATAATATTTAAAGACAACAATCATCATCCTGACATCATTTTATATCCCTATAATTTTCATATCTGCTACTCAATTCTCATCTGATGATTGATTTCCTAATGAAAATCTAGCATGAAAAATCTATCCATAGAATCCTGAAGGCTGGGAGGAATCTTAAAGATGATATAATGTAAGATCTTAAAGGTAAAGTAATCTGACCCATTTTTCTTTAATTCCAAATCTAATTCTCTCTACTATCCCAAGCTCTGTGCCGATGAATGTTTGACAACTGTCTCTTCCCTCAAAAATGTTTCATGGCCCACTTTTAAATATTATCAACATGAGTATCATCTTCTATGTCACTTTCTTAAGTCTAGAAAATCAATAAAATAATAAATCAAGGAATGTTTTATACCATTTGCCAACTTCCAAGATATAAATAAATACACTGAAAATTTAACAATCAGCCCTTCGGTATTTAAACTGGCACCAGCACCATGCACTAGCACTGCTGTCCATTTCCTCTATACTAAGGGATACTATTGCAGAAAAGCATAAAAAAAAAGTAAGGCAAGATAAAGTAAAGGGGGGAGACCATCTTTATTTTTTTAATCTGAGTTTATAAAGCTTCCTTCTAAGGTTCCCCTGGAACTTAGCTCAACAGTTGCCATCCTACATAACCCCGTTCTGATATTTTAAAAAGAAAATATGTTCATATCTATTCACTGACAAACAGTAAAAACAAAAATCCTTTTCAGAAGTAGTAAGAAATAATAAATAGGAGGCCTGGAGAGAATAATATGAATTGATGCTAAGTGAAATTAACAGAACCTGGAGATCATCGTACATGGCAACAAGAAGATCATACAATGATCAATTCTGATGGATATGGCTCTTTCCAATAATGAGTTTATTCAGGCCAATTTCAATGATCTTGTGCTGAAGAGAGCAATCTACACCCAGATAGAGGACTGTGGGAACTGAGCATACTTCACAGCATAGCATTTTCACTCTTTTTTGTTATGGTTTGCTTGAATTTTATTTTCTTTCTCATTTTTTTTCCTTTTTGATCTGATTTTTCTTGTGCAGTAAGATAATGTATGCATTTATTGGATTTAACATATATATTTTTACCATGTTTAACATATATTGGATTATTTGCCATTTGGGGAAGGGGGTGGAGGAAAGGGGAACACAAGGTTTTTCAAAGATCAATGTTGAAAAATTGTCCATGCATATGTTTTGAAAATAAAAAGCTTTAATAAAAAAAATAGGGATAATAAAAAAGAAAAAAAAACAATTAAAAAATAAAGAATAATTAATGAGCAGTTAATAGTGTAGTGGATAGAGTTCCATGCCTGGAGTCAAAGACTCATTTTCCTGAGTTCAAATCTCACCTTAGAAACTTCTTAGCTGTGTGACCCTGGAAAAGCCACTTCTCTGTTTGCTTCAATTTCTTCATCTATAAAATACGCTAGAGAAGGTGATGGCAAATAACTCTAGAATCTTTGTCAAGAAAACTCCAAATGGGGTCAAAAAGAGTCAAACATGACTGAAAATGTTTGAACGACAAAAACTAGTTTTCCTTTTTAACATTTCAAAGAATCCCCTGTCATTCTCTTAATCTACCTTGAAATAGAAAGAGAAGAATATTGTGTCTGTGCAAACAAGGGAACTAACTCCATTACTTTGAATTCCAAAAAAGAATCCCTAGAGACAATCGAGAGGTGAAATGCAGTTTACCCATAACTTTGGACCATTTATTCATAAAACACTGTCCCAAGTCACAGTGCAATTTAAAGTTCAAGGAAGAATATGAGAGTACCAATAATGGAAACTTGGATTTGACTATATGTCTTGTGGCCCAAAGGTCATAAGATTTCAAGTCAGAACAATTGTCTCAGAGTTCACCCAATGGCTTCTTCATTTTTCTTTTGGGGAAACTGAGTCCCAAAAAATTAAGATTTGTCCAAAGTCATACAATTTGTGAGTGGCAAAGCTAGGTTTCAATCCCAGGTCATTCAATGTTCTTTCTACCCTATTTCCTGATGGCGGGGTTTCCAATCCTCCAAAAATCATGGGCTATTCTTTCTCCTCCCCTTATTGAAAACTATTTGACCCCATTGTGAACTTTGGGATTTTCACTCCAATCCTCCCTTCTTCCATCCCAACCCTTCCTGGGCCATCAATAGACTTAAGCTGTTTTTTAATGCTCCCCTTGTACTTGCCTTGTCTCCTGTCAAGCCAGCCAGAAGTTGGGGTTTTTTATCAGGAAGATGTTTCAAAGAGCCTGCCCTGCAGCCATCCCATCCTACACTGCCTTTGTCAGAATCCTAATGACGAATTCTCAAATACATAAGAGACCATCTCCAGCTGTACAACTGAAGAGCTTCCGGGGGTCTGTTGAGTTCCCTGACCTCAGCCCTATTTTTTTTCTCTCATTTTGATCTGAGAGAATGGTGCCTCCTGACTTCCAGAACCCCTCGAGTTCGCCTGGCGGGGACGGAGCACTAGCTTAACCAGTCCTAGCAAGACTTAAAACAGGGCACTCAGGATCAAAGTGACCAACAGGCCAGAGAATTAGCCACTGAACCAGCCCCGGAGAGAACCCCATTAAAAGCTGCCTTGTTGCTAGTGGTTAAGGCTCAAGAGAAAAAAAAATCAGGGCTTTCAAAATAGTCACACATCGGACTCAACAATTTTAATGCACCAGTGGTGAGTTCGGTGTTTTAAAAGATCTGGGTGCAGAGGGAAAGAATACATTGCAATTTCTTTTTATTCCCCTTAAAAGACCCATAAATCTCCAAAGGTTCAGCCTTCTTCCTTTACATTTCCCTTAGCATCAAATTAAAGAGATGTCTCCTTATTTAAGCGGCAGCGAGAGAAAAAGCGTATCAGTGAGTGCACACATAAGCTCACACCCAGACACAAACACATGAACTGATGAATCTGGATTAAAAATAAAGAACAGAATGGTTCTATCAATGAACACACACTTCATTTTTGTTTTCTTCTCATTGTCTATTTCGTAAAGAGGAGTATATAAGCGATGGGGATGATCATATAAAGGCGGGAAAAACACAACTGTCAGGCTTCAAGGACAAAGCCCCTCCTGACAATGCCGTTCCTTAAATCCAGACATTAGAGTCAAAGGAATGAGAGAAGAAGACAAAAAAAGAAAGAAAGCAAAGCAGCTCACTCATGGATAGCTTACTGAGGATACTGAGGAAGATTATGCTAATCTCCGCTTCATTGTCCCCTGCAAAATGTTTTCATATCAGCCCTTTTATCTGGGGAAGAAGGGATGCCCAACCTCTCAACTCGGTAACAGCCAGCACTTTCTGTGTGGTTTCTGCGTAATTAACACCGGCTCTGGGCCTTTTCATTTGTCCTTCTCCAGCTTATGGCCTTTAAGGATGTCCACAGGGGAGCGTCTCTCACCCTTTGCTTGTGGCCTGAGAGGCGCAGCTTATGCTTACATCTGTATGCCATCTGTTAATGGCAGAGGGAGCAAAACTTGGGCAAACTTTTACTTTTTCATCAGAGAATGTGACAGACCAAATCAGCTGGCCGTGGGATCGATGAATTATTATTTTCCCCCTACCACTCTAAAGTAGGAATTCTAGCCAACTGGCGCATTTTGCACATCAGATTTCTGCCTCATTATAATCTAGCTTTCATTCAGGACTTAAACTACATGAAAGCAGTTGCTTAGGTGGGGAATTGAATGGACCAAAGGGATGAATTGTTTTGGGTTTTTTTTGTTTTGTTTTGTTTTATTTTAAAGGGGGGGTTTCAGTGTACCGCTTATTTAATTTCAGAATCATGTCAGCTATGGGTCACATGGGATATTGTGGCAATGTGGAGGCTGCTACACCATGGTAAGACAGGATTGAAGAATAGAGATTGAAGTCCATCCAAAGTAGCCTTGCTTTTTGTTGGCTAAGGTCAAACGCATAAGAAAATAATGCGAGCTGATCTTCAAGATGATAGGAGTTAGAAGGAAAGATCAAGAGAAAGTATAGGCCATAACACTCTTGTTTATTGTACTTGTGGATGAGAGAATAATATGGTATAGGGTTTCCTTGAAACATTCTAAAAGAAGGAGGTGTCTAGCTGGAGGCTCAAACACCAAAGATACTGGAATGTTCCTCAAACCCAGTTTGTAATAGACAGAAAAATGGGGAAAGAAATAAGCTGATAGATAAGTGGATAGACAGTTGAATAGACAGAGACAGAAAGAGACAGAGAAAGGAAGACAGAGAGACAGAAAGAGGGATGCTACATGAATGAATGAATTAATGAAACCTCCCCTTTTTGTTTTAGTGGGATTTTTCTGAGAATATGGATAGAACCACAGAGTCTCTATCAATTCACATTAGATGGCTCTTTGCTATGAAGACCTGTCGTTAGAACCACAGACCCTGATGTCCATGGATCGATTGCAGGGAATTGCTGAATTTGGATGAAAATAGTAAGGCTTTAAAAGAAATTATCTCATACTGAAATTTAGCATTTCCTTTAATTATAAATATAAGTGATCTACTTTATTCTGAGAAGTCATCCATTGATTTTACCAGCCTGCTTTTAAAACAAAAGAGTTAAGAACTCTTATTTAAAAACTTGACTTTGGATAGATCAAAATTCAGCTACCAAAAGGCATGAATCACTGCTAGGCCATAAAATCCTTGGGGGGTAGAGATGGTTTTGATCAAGCTTTGTGTCTCCCTCACTCCTGGCAGAGTGCTCTGTACTCAAGAAGCACTCAGTAAATGCCCTTTCATCATTCTGAATTATATCATTTTGTATCACAAAAATAGTTGCTATAAATAGCTTTTAAAGTACATTAACCAACAGATACCCCTAAATTTGAGAAAGAGTAAAATCTCCCCAAAAGGCAGGTGGCAGTATAATAAATAGGAAGCTGGGCCTTCAATCAGGAAGAACTGAGTTCAAATCCAGCCTCAGACATTTGCTATCTGTGTGATTCTAGGAGAGTCACTTCATTTTGTTTGCCTAAGTTTCCTCATCTATAAAACGAACTAGAGAAGGAAATGGCAAACCACTCCAGTCTCTTCCCCAAGAAAATTCAAAGTAGAGTCTTTTACCTATATGCTTCTTCAAGTTTTTTCCAACATCCCTGTTACTAAACAGATAAATTGGGCCTATGCTTGCTTAGAGAAATTTTGTTCAATAATTTTTCAATCATGTCTGACTCATTTGATTGCATATATTTTATTTTTAATTTATGGAATAAAGGAAGCATTTCTACAACATAATACAATTGAAAAGATAATTGCACATGCAATGGTAAATCTATTATATAAAACTTATTATTCCTTCCAAATAAATAATAAAGTTATCATGTGTATTTCTTTTTTCTAATGTTTCTTTTTTTATTCCCAATCTGCATTATTAATTTTTCTTAATTACTTAAGTACAATCAACAAAATAATAGATCAAGTCCCAATTTGTATTGGGTGCTGATTTCTGCAGTGTAAATACTCACCCTGAAAATATAATGATCAGCTTTTGTGAGCTGGGTCAAGCTTGCTTCAGCAGACCCTGTAGTCAAAAGTGTAATAATATCTATGTGATGATGATGATAATAATAATAATAATGAAAATTATATCATTATTTAGGTTTATAAAATACTCTACACACAGTGTATAATGTTTGAGAATTGTAGCAATCCTGTGAACTAAGCACCATGTTACAGAAAAGAAAACTGAAATTGAGTGGTCCATAGCTAGTAAATGTCAAAAATAAGATACATAAGATCATAGATTTATAAGATTAGATCAAGATTTACAAGGAACCTCTGGGGCCATCTAGTCCAACATCTTCACTTTAAAGATGAAAATGACTAACCCAACCTCTATGTTTTATACTAGAAGTAAATAGATTCTAGGGAAATCAAGGGACTCATGCAAAGTCACCTAGGGGGTAAGGAGCCAAGCTGGGATTCAAAGCCAGATTTTCTTGCTCCAGATTCCTCATACTCTAACCACTGTACCACACTGTCTCCCCTGGAACTGGAGTCTCTTCTTCACACCAAATTATTTCAAAGAAGAACATATTCATATGATGCATACAAATTCCCTTGGCAATACCAAATGTAAAAGAGAGAGAGAGAGAAATCAGTGATTTAACCAGTTGCCTTCTGCCTTCACGTCTCGATTGATGTCTTTGATGCTTTAACCATTGCTGGCAAAATTGGACAGACCGAGTGACATAATGGAAAGAAAACCTCAGTAGGTATCAAAAGACATGGGATTCATCTCAACAGTGCTATTCACTATATGACCTCTCTCCATTCCAGTCTGTCCTCCAAACTGCTATCAAATTGATCTTCCTAAGGCAAAAGCCTGACCCTGTCACTAATTTCCTGAAAAATATTTCTGCAGTTCCCTATTGCTGCTAGGATGAAAATACCAACTCCTCAACTTGACATTTTAATACTCACACTCCACAAGTGAGCTAGAACCTACCTTGCCAGTCTTATTTTATATCATTCTCCTTCCCCCGTTCAACATTAATTTATTCAATTGAATTGGACATTTCTTTCAACTATCAAATAGAAGTGAACATTAAACCAATTACATGATCTCTAAAGTTCTGTCTGACTCTGTGAGCCTGTGATTCCATGAATCTCTCTGCCCCTCTATAAAATCTTATCAATAAAATGAGGACATTGAGAATGTGGATCTTTAAGATTTTATTCAGTGTTCACAGTCTAAGATGTTATAGTCGCAGAGGTTTCCACATCTTAGTTCATAGCATAAGAGCAAGAAGAAAATTCATAAATGTTCTCCCGAGATTCTCATGAAGGTTGAAAAGGTTTAGCGGGTGTGATAGAGGACCCTTCACCACTAAAGTGGCCCATCCATGATCCTGAGCAATATTAGTCCTGTTGACATTAATGATCCTGCTTTCTAATGCAGGTTCTTTTCTAAAATAACCATACACTCAGGGCCTACCCCTTTTGGCAGCGATACTGTTTGGGTACCTGCCAGCATATGTACACACTTAGGGTATGACCTTTACTACAATAATGGCATTGGGCTAGTGCCAGAGTCCTGACTTTGGCTTCATGCCCACAACCTGCCCAAGATGCACCACTCTCCCAGCAGTGAATACCCTCTGTCATGTGTAATTGCTGAGGAGGGACAGAGACTGGGCATGGAAAATATTCCATTGAGGGGAAATGATTTATTTATCTTCATCATTTCAAATTATATTAACTTGAGCAAATAGGATGCTTTCCACAGTGTCACAAACACTATGAGCTTACATTAAATGCTTTTTAATGATAGGGGACAGAAGGAAAAACATATTTCATTCTCTCTTCTCATTAATTTGGGCAAACAACCTTTGAGATCATTTTATGGGAAGTTTCTGCAGAACATTCTCTAAAATTATGTTACAGACAATTTGGCGATCTATATTTGTAGACAAATACTTTTTTCAAGGAATTTATAAGTAATAATGAAAATGGAGAGATGGATTGCATGGTACTGTAACATGAATTAGATGATAATACAATCAAATGGATTTGAAAAAATAATCTAAAGGCCAGAATGAGATAGTGGTTGTTAATTATTCAGTGTCAAAATGCCAAGAGGTCTCCAGTGGAGTATCCCAGGGATCTAAGCTTTGCCTTGTAGGAGTTAACATCTTCATCAGTGATGTGAATATAGAAATAGAAACTTATAAGGAATCAAACTTTGTAAGGAATTAAACTTAGAGAAGACTGAACACTAGCAAGTATATCTAAACTATGAGATAACATGAATTATAGAAACAGCATCCAAAAAGCTACTGACAGGCTAGGATTGGGCAAATTTTAATAGGATATTATTCATTAGGGATAAATGTAAAGTCTAGCACTTGAGTAGGAAAAAAAATTATAAATATAATTTGGGAAGAGGTTTAGATTGATGATTGTTTTTCCAAAAAGATGTGAAGGTTGTTATGGATTATAGACTCAATAAGAGACAAAAGTGTAATGTGGTAAACAAACAAACAAAAAACAAACAAACAAAAAAGCTAACTCTATCTTGGACTGCATTAAGAAAAACATCTAGAAATAGAGAAATGATGCTCCCATTGTCATCATCTGTTCTTATCTGACCTCATTTGAATGGTCTTCAACTCTCAGTGCCATGGTTTTCAAAAGATATCAATAAGCTAGTTACATTGATAAAAAATTCAGATGGCAACCAGCATAGTGAATGGTCTTCAATATATTTCATATGAGGATGAACTGAAGGAACTGAGCATATTTAGCCAGGAAAAGAGAAGACCAGATGAGATTTGATAGGTAACATCATGTATTTATAGGATATAAATATATCATATGGAGAAAGGACGAGGTTTATTTTACCGAAGCTCAAATTGGGAAGAATGAGTAGAATTTAGATTCTTGGAAAAAAAATTATTCTAATAACAAGAGCTAACAAAAAATGGAACCTAGTTATGATAGGCTTCCCTTCCTTAGAAGGCTTCAAGCAGGGTCTAAAGGAATACTTCTCAGGTTTGGAATCACTGGGATTCCTTTTGTATACGGGTTCTAAAGTCCCTTTCAAATTTCAGATTCTATGATTCTGTGAGTGATTTTCCCAGTCACAGAAATTCTCTATGTTAATGAAGTTAATGAAGTCACATATCTAGGCACCATCCTCAACCCCCCACCAAAAAGGGAGGTTTCCAACCAGATAATCATAAAAATAAGTTTTCCTTCACAAAGACACTATAGTTTGGATTTGTTCTAATTTTTAGAAGCACATATAAAGCCATATTATAAATAAAGAATTCTCTTCTCTCTTGGGATCTTAGCAGAGAAAGAACAGATAGAATAGAAAGAAACAAAGGGAATTGTCCAGCCAAAAAAAAAGTCCCTTAATTGTTGTGTGGGTAGCTTCTTTGAAACATGCATGATTTATAAAGGGTTTCTGTATGCCAACTGAAAAATGAGTTACAGACTTTCTACCATAGTCAATCCATCTTCTGGTTCTCTCCCTAAGTGAGAGACATGATTTCTCGACACGACAATGATTATTTCATAATTATATGTGATCATATCTACCTTATCCCCACAGAAAATAATCTCCCTGAGGACCAGAACTGTTTTATTTTTGTTTTTGTATCTCCAAGGCTTGAACCTACTAACTGCTTCATAAATGCTTGTTGATTGATTAAATGATTAATAAATGCTTGTTGAATTGACTCAAATTGAATTTTCCAGAACAATGATCTATAAAACTACATTTCCAGACAAAGAATCCTGCAAACTGAGAATCCCTTTTTAATAATGTTGCTTTCTAAACAGCCCAAGACACCTATTTCAGCCCTGCACCTCTTAGTTTGTGATATTTAAGCACTCCATGAATGTTCCTTCTCAAGAAAACAGCCCTCACCATGAAAAATAAAGCCCTGCTTGCTGATTACCTGGAGGTTTACTTGCTGTAAGCTGTTTAGACCACATGAAACCTGCAACACACTGTTAGATCTTTACAAATTTCATGAAATCTTTTTCGGATATCCCCAAAATCCTGAACTGCTTGAATCTTTTGTGTCCCAGCACTGGGGACTGACCCATAATCTCTTTCCCAGCCAGGATCCCAAATCTGCAGGCAACCTTGTCACTGATTCCAGCAGCTGCCTAAATCCAGCAGAGGGGATGCCAGCAATCCACCTTCTAAGAGAAGCCTACAAGGGCTTTGCTTTCCCAGTGCCTTGAGGAGGGCCTGAAAGGGAGGTCAGAGGTGACAAAAAAGATAAAGTGACAGGACAAGAAGATCAGTCAATCTGGACCTACTGGATGAAAACCTCCTGTCTGCTCTCTTCTGGATGCTAACACATCATTTCATTTTGAAAAACCTCAGCTTGCTTGAAACAGATTGGGAGGGAGGGAGAGTTTTTCTCACCATTGTTTTAAGGTTCTTTTTTGTTTTTATTTTCTGAGTGCAATTTGGTTTTTTGTCTTGTGGTGTTGGGGATGTGTGTGTGTGTGTGTGTGTGTGTGTGTGTGTGTGTGTGTGTGTGTGAGTGTGTGTGTGTTTTGGTCAGATCACTGTTCATCTATCTAAAAGCCTTATTCAGTTGTCCTTGTCACGAGTACTTTGTCTTACACAGGCCGCATTACTCTTGTAAACAGAGGCAGCATCAAAGTGAGAGCAGAGCCAGTCTCATCAGTGGATTAAAGCCTTCTGCATGATAAAGTAGCTACCTAGGGGGGGATAAACTTAATATGTGAAAGAATGTTATTGAGAAGGAATAAAGTACCAAAACTCTGTCATTCTCTCGGTAATGTCCTAATCTAATGCCTGACACTGGGGCCTTAGGCCAGGGTTAGTGTTAATCAATGAAATAGCCATCTGTGTGCCCCATCCTTATCGCTATTTAAAACTAGCCTAAACTCAATTATTGTCCCTTAGAGACCAAGATGGGATATTAAGTTGAGTGAAAGGAATTGTGTCCCACAAAGGAATCCCAGTGTTAGAATGCGGAGGTGTCAACACTGCTAACTAAATTTCAGCTAAACAGAGATTAAATGCTGATTCTTAGGACATGAAAAAAGTTGCATAGATTACATCTGACTAAGGCTCCTTGTGTAGAGAACAGCTAAAGTCTGCTTAGCAGAGTCATCAACCTGGAGTGTCCATTGTGAGCATGGGCCGACATTGTCTGCTCCCTACAAGTATTACACAAGGGGTGTTGGAAGGGAGGGGGAGCTACCACAAAGAAAAAAAACCTAGATTCAAATCCTCAGCCAAAGATCTGAAGGATCGTAAAATTCCCAGATTCACAGCAGAACCTTGACTGATAATAGCTATTAGAGAGAGCCACCACTTAGTTTCTAAATACTGGGAAAAGCCATCCTTCAAACCTGCCTTAACCTCATTTTAAGGTGATTTTTGGCAAATGGGGTGAGGGGAAAATCTCCCAGTCTATATTAATTCATTATACCTTCCTGATGGCCACCACCTCAACATTAAATGGCAACTTCTTTCATTGTAAAAAATATCTTAACATTGATTTTCTTGGGTGTACTCCTTTCAAAGTGATGATCTCAAGGAATAGGGTCAGATGCAGAGATATGTAAGATGCATGTAATGTCACTCAATAAGCACTGATTAAAAACTTGCTATGTGTCAAGTACTGTGCTCAGCACAAGGGATATAAATATAAGCAAAGGGGCAAATAGATGGTACAGTGGATAGAGCACCAGCCTGAAGTCAGAAGGACCTGAGTTCAAATCTGGTCTCAGGCACTTAACTCTTCCTTGCTGTGTAACCCTGGGCAAGTCACTTAATCCCAATTGCCTCAGCAAAATATATATGTGTATATATGCAAAAAAGAAAAATAGTTCTTACCCTTAAGGAGTTGATATTTTAATGGGAAAAGATAACACATATAAGGGGAGCTGTAAAAGACAGAAAAGTACACAGTTAGTGGTATCATGGCAAAATCTAAGTAAGAAGGGATGACTGTTCTCAGTCTTTTCCTAAAATGAAGATTCTGGAGAAACTCATTGAAGGGAAAAGGGACCTCAGAAGTAGACTAAGGAGGCAACTGGAGTATGGTGCCCCATTAGTGATAGAAGGACAAATCAATAGCAGTACTCCTTACCCCCCAAAAAAAGAAGAAAAAAATCTAGAGCCTACAGGATTATATCTGTCAACTTGCAGATTTGAATTTGTCTTCACCTTGCATTTAAACAAAATACATTTCCACATTCAAGACAACATTACTGTATAAGTCAATAACAGCGACAATAACTAAGCACACCGACCATTGATGACAGGTGCAAAAGTTGGCTCATTCTTGATATATACAGAGAGGAAACTACCTTTTTGCCTATCTATCAGTTCATTTCCCAGTTTGTGAAATTCAAATTTATCTTAGGAATTCTGGCTTTTGCTGGACTTTTGTTGGGTTCCTATGAAAATCAAATCCTGATAAGAAACCTTCTTCTCTCAATTCCTTAGAAAAGTCTTTTGTTTTGCTTACTGACTTCTGGCAGGCAATCAGGGTCTACCCCCTTTTAAGAAGTCAAGTAACAAACTTATTCCCTGTGAGAGATGACAAGTGAGTAAAGGAAAGCTAAGGACAATTGCAATTTCAAACAAAAAAAACAGTCTCAGAGAGATGAAGTAGTCTTTTCTGGCTTCATTGTTAGCAGGTATTAGAGACAGAAATTAAATCCCCTTCTTGCCGACTGGTCTGGCATCCTATTGACTATGCCTCACTTCTTTCCCTATTGCTTAGCTCTTTAAAGGTACTTCATGAATATTTGCTGTTATAAGCTGAGTTCAATGTGCAAAGATGCTTTTCTTTCCTGTCCACATGATCTGTATCTTGTCCGTCCCTCATGATTTGCATGTTGTCTCTCCCACTAGAAGAAGAGCTCTTTAAGAGCAAGGACTGTGGTTTTGCCTTTCTTTGTATCCCCAACATTTAAACCCTAGCCTGGGAATATTGCAAATGCTGAATAAATGTTTCTTGGTGACAGTTCTGTGTACACAGTAAGTGGTTAACTAGTTGAGTGAGTGGCTGACTTGCACAGGGAATGCTTAGGATACCAAGAAGAAAAGATAAGGATCCTACTTTTCTATGTGAGTTTCCATCTTTATCACCTCAAAATCTTCTTGCAATTTCCACAAGTATGTCCAGGAAGTAGTAAATAGGGAAATGCCCTTGGCATAACTCAGTAAGGCTCATAAATGAATATATACACAATTATAATAAATGACATATAATGCTTTCAAGTTTTCAAAGCCCTTGGAAACTCCATCTGTATGTATCTAAGCCCTTACCTTGGCTGTCATTCAGGCCTGGAATATTCACCTTTCCCTTCCCTTATTATATTTGGCTTCCATTAAAACTTCTCTCAAGCATCATTCTCTGAGGGAGGCTTTTCCTGGTCTCACCTTCTGCTTGTGTCTTTCCTTCTAAGATTACTTTCCATTTAACTCTGTATTTATCTTATATGTTCTGATGCATATGTGTATCCAAAAAGAATATAAATTCCTTGTGGTCAGGCTGTCTTTGCTTTATTTATCATTCTCAGTGCTTAGTACAGTGCTTTACACACACACACACACACACACACACACACACACACACACACACACACACACATATATATATATATATATATATATATATCATCTAATAAGTCCTCCTTAATTCATATGATGTATAGAAAACCCAGGTAGGCCATTTAGTAAAAACACTACTCTAGCACTGCATGGGGGATCAGGTACTAAACTTGGAAATAAATTCAAATTGAACCACTAAAATTATATAACTGTTAGCAAGTCATTTTATTTTTTCATGCCTCAGTTTTCCTCAACTGTTCCAACCAGTTAGGTGGGACCTGATCCCTCTAAGATTTCTTCCCCTTCTAAACCTATAATCCTATTTTTCATTTTACATATATAAAGGTCAGAAAGGATCAATGATTTAGTAATTGGTTACATGGCTAAGCAGGATTTGAAACTTAGTGCCAATACTAGTTATGCTATTCTATTACTTTAACATACATTCATGTAAAACGTTCCTAGCACTGGGATAGAAAATGCCAGATGTATCCAGAGGAATATGAAGACTGAATGTGGATCAAAGAATATTATTTTTACTTTTTTGTTTTTCTTTCTTGTAGTTTTTCCCTTTTGTTTTGATTTTTCTTTCACAAATGACTAATATAGAAATTAATTTTAAATAAAAATATAGAAAATATAGAAATTTAAATACAGAAATATGTTTTAAATGATTGTACATGTATAATCTATATCATATTACTTACTCTCTTGGGGACGAGGACAATAAAGGAGAGAGAAAAAAATTTAAAACTCAGAATGTTACAAAAGTGAATGTTGAAAATTATCATTACGTGTAATTGGAAAAAAATACTATTAAATGGGAAAAACATTCTTATCAAAAAGTATTCTGTACATTAATTATAATTGTTACTTATGAAGCTCTTTTGAGTTACAGTGTTTTACATACCTTACCTTTCTTATTTGAACATCATCATGAGTAATTTTTGTGCAAGTATTATTATAATTATTTTAAGGATTTACAATCAGAGAGATTGGGAAATTTGTCCAAGATTGCACAGCTAATATGCAGGACAATAAACTTGAACTCAAGGCTTGGAATCAGCCCCACACCCAGTCTTCTTTTCTGTGTAACACATTGCCTAATAAAAGAAAGATGAAAGAAAGAATAGATATGCTCTTCAGCAGCTAAAGTGGGGACTGAAGTATACTCCCTTAATTAAGGAGAGTACAGTGTAGCTGATTAACCTGCATGTTACCTTGGTAACCTGAGAATTATGCTGTAAATGAAATATGTTCAATGATAGGTACCTTTAATCAGACAAGAGGCTCGGGAGCATTTGAAATAAGAGAGCCACAGATCTGAGGTTTCTGGTACTTAAACTGTTCGTGAGACAACGCTCTCTCCTGACAAGAGGAAAACACCACTATTACATACCAAGTGAGGAGGGAATAATCCACAATGAACCGAATGCATTTTCTGACATACCAGGGCACCCCTGAAAGCATGGAAGTTCTGGTCACAGAAGTATTCCTGAAGAATATTATTGTGACTATAATGTGTAGCTATAATATTGTGCCTAAAACAGAACCCATTAAGGGTCATGGGACTTTCAAGAGACATAGAACTATTTGTCTAAAATGAAACAATGGGGGAAAAGTGCTTTGTAAACATTAAAGCTTTGGTCAAATTTCATTTTTCCAACAAGTCATCCCATAATTTGAGTCATTTCTTAAAAAGGTAGATATCATTTTTTAAAAATCAACATACAAAAAGATATTCATTACCCATTCCTATTATCCACCTGTTGGTA